>NW_026057589.1:22105825-22115620 GCF_023721935.1 Panthera uncia
ATCCATCCATCCTTCCTCTTTCCATCCATCCATCCATCAGCCAACCACCTACCCATCCATTATCCCTCTTCTTTCCTTCCATCCATCCATCCATCCATGCATCCATGCATCCATCCATCTATCCATCTATCCATCCATCCAACCATCCATCCACCCATGCACGCATCCATTCATTCATCCTGGTACCCAGTAGGTGCTCAATAAACCATAGTTGAACGAATGAATGAATGATGAGTTTCTCCAAGCGGTCTATCTAGTGACCTTATGAGAAAGGGGGAAAAAAAAGATTCACCTAGAATAAGTGATTCTGATTGGATGAATTCCTCACATCTCTCCTCATCCATCCATTCATCCATCCATCCATCCATCCATCCATCCGTGCATTCTTCAGCAAATGCTTACTGAGTGCCCCGTCAGTGCTGGGCATTATGCTAGGTTCTGGTGCTAGAGATACAGTGTTGAACAACAACAAATGTCTGGCCCTTACTCTCACGGAGCTTGCAAATTTGGGGGGTGGGTGGGGGGAGACAGATGTTAATCGAATAACCACACCCATGAATTCACAACTGCGAACGGCACGAAGTGCCCAGAAGGAAAAGAAATCACCTAGCATATCCCAGCGGTTCCCGAGCCAGGCCTGAGGACCAGAGAGGGCTCCCGTGAGGTCTAGACCCTCCCTCAAGAACCCAAAGATGAACCGGGCACCATCAGGAAAAGGACACCCGCCCCAGGTGGCTCAGGAGAGGGAATTAAATGAAGGGACCTGGTTACAAAAGTGATAAGCCGGTTGTAAGAGGAGCAGGAGATTAGGAACCACAGAGAGCTGCTGTCACCTCCCCCCGCCCCGCCCAGGCTGGAGGGACAGAGAGGAGTGTTACTGGAGCCACAGCAGAAATATGCCCTTTCTGGAGACACTGCCCGAAGCAGAGAGGGAGAGACGTGGAGAGGGGAGAGAGGAGAGAAGAAGAGAAAGGAAGAAACACCCGGCCTCTCTCTCTGTCCGTCCCTGGGTCTCCTTCCAGGGCCTCCATTGGCTGAACCTAGCGGGTAGTCACACGGCGGGGGAAGCTGGGGTATGGAGTTTGCAGGGCCTGCCCGCAGAGCAGGAGAAGGGTGAGGAACGGCTTATGTCTGGCACAGGCAGGAATTAAACAGGCACAGAGGGGAGGGAAGCAAGTTCCCGTTCCCGACAACCGCGACAACACGTGCAAAGGCCCTGTGAGGCCAAGCGCGTCGTGCCTCCTACAAAGGCCAAAGCACCGGGAGGGCGGAAGTGGCCAAGCGGAGTCCTCGGGTCTCCGGGGGACCTGCTCAGGCTCCGGCAAAGAGGGGGTCTGACCACCTGAGAGCCATGAAACCTGAGAAGGAGGTTTTACGTAGGAGGGAGGCCGCGGCCGGATTTGCACTTTTGAAAAGATCACGCGGGCTCCAGCGGAGAGGAGAGCAGATGTGAGGCGCCCACAGAGGGGGAGCCGGGGGGAGGCCTCTGCTGCCCCTCCCCCAACCTCGGCTTCCACCCCGAGCCAGGGCCCCCCCCCGCCGGCTCCTCCCCACCCTCTGGCCGCACGCACCCGGCCGCTTCCTATAATGCGATGTTCTCTTCCTTGACCATGTGTTTGCCTTGCTCTTAGATCTTTGCCCCCGGAAGTGGCCTCCCGCTCAGCCCGCCTCACCCGCCCCCTTCCCCTCTGCTAAGCCCCCCCAGCTGCCCACAGCCCGGGCTGGGGTGCCAGCCACCACGCCACCTGTTCATGGCCGTTTTCCCCTCTCCAGTGGCTCGGCTTTCAGGCCCGATAAATATTAATGGTCGTGCAGGGTCGCGGGTGGCCCCACAGAGAGATAGTCTTTCTGGAAGGCGCGTCAGGGTGCCCAGCCCGAGTTGCCGCGGGACCCCGGGGGCCTGATCCCGGCCTCCTGCCTGCCCCCCACCTGCGCCCCTTCGGGGGGCGAGCCCGGAGCCTCGGGAGACCGCCCAGAGCATCAGACTTGCTCTGGTTCTCTCGTGAGGCCAGGGCCGGTCCTCACGGGAGCCGAGCCCCGGGGTCCCGAGCAAGGCCTGGGGTCAGGAAGGAATACTAGAGCTCCTGGACAAGGGCACCTTGGCCTCGAAACCATAAACCCGCCTTTCCCGAGGGCTTGGAAGAGCTTTCAGCTGAGAGGTCCCCCCCGACGCCGCGTGCGTGCGGCCTGGAAAGAGCCAGGTCCCCGGGCCTCGGCCCCTCCACCTGTTAAATAGAGGGGGTGGGCTGGAGAAGGTCCCAAGCCTCAGCTTTCCGAAAATACATACTTCTTCAAGGCAGGAGCCATTCGGGGAGCAGCCGGGGAGAAACAGACGGTCCCTCCTGTACCTTCCGCGGGGACGGTGCGTCTGTATTCAGAGGGGCCCCGGTCGCCCCACGGCAGTTTGGGGAAGCGGGCGCCGTCATTCCCCAGCTCTGGTTCCAGCTCTGTCCCTTAGAAGCTGTGTGATCTTGGGCAAGTGGCTCCGCGCCTCTGGGCCTCACTCTCCTCATGTACGAAGTGGGAATAACCCTAGCCCAGCCCGCCCCACCCCCCGAAATACGCTTTGCATCCCGGGGGGAGTGGAGTCAGGGCTCCCAGTGGGAACCGGGGACTGTAAGTCACTGTTCCTGGTGAGCGCCGTCCGCTCGACAGCTGGAATGTTCTAAATCATTCTAAGACCTGGGCAGATTGGAATTTTAAAATGTGTTTCCCCTTTTAGAGCAAGCCACGCCGGAGTATTTCTGGCCTCTGAAAGGAATACAGTTTCAGAGCCGGGTCCGAGAAACCACACGTGCTAACACAACCCAAGGAAAACACCGACCCCCGGGCCCTTGTCCTTTGCGGCCCGTGTGGGCTTCGTGGGGGCTGCTGGGCGGGGAGACGGCACACGGGGTCGGGCTGGCGAGTGGGCGGCTGAGAGCGGGGGCGGGGGGGGGGGGGGGCCAGGGAGCCCCGGGTGTGCCGTAAGCCACCCCGAACGCGGTTTCTGACATCTCGGTACGCACAAACGCCCTGGGGCCCGCACTCGTGCGCCCAGAGACACGGTATGAGTGTTCGACAAAAGGCGTGGGCCAGAACGTTCAGAGAAGCTCTGTTCGTGTCAGCCTGAGACAGCACCTAGCCGAAAGCTCTGTCTAGAGCGGTAACGGGTGACGGGCGGCCGGGGTGCTCGGTCGGTTGAGCGTCTGACTCTTGATGTTGGCTCAGGCCGCGATCTCACGGTCTGTGGGATCGAGCCCCGCGTCCCACTCTGTGCTGACAGCACGGGGCCCGTTCGGGATTCTCTCTCTCTCTCTCTCTGTGTGTCTCTCTCTCTCTCTCTGCCCGTCCCCCACCCCTTTTTCTCTCAAAACAAATAAACTTAGAAAGAGAGCAGAACGGATCAGTTACGGCATCGTCCCCGACGGAATACTATATAGCAAACAAAAGAAAAGAAAGAAAGAGAAGAATCCCGTACGCCTCCAGGAGAAAGCAGACAAGGGTTTCACAGACATAATACAGAGCCCAAAGCCAGACTCAAAGAAGACATATGACATACTTCTATTTATATAAGGTACAAAGACAGTCTGTACCAACACATGCCTCCACATGGGTGAACCCTGAAAACCTTACGCTAAGTGAGAGAAGTCGGGCACAAAGGACCACAGAGTAGACAATTCCGCTTAACTCGAAACGTTCCGGGCAGGCAAACCCACAGAGACACAGCCGAATAGGGGTTGCCAGGGGGCTGGGGTGGGCGGGAGGTGATGGATAAAGGGTCCGGAGTTTCTCTGGGGGGTGGTGAAAACGTTCCGAAGGTGGCCGTGGTGGTACACACGTCAACGTGCTGAAAGCCACTGAGCTGGGGGGATTGTGTGGCGTGAGAGTCACGTCGCAATAAAGCTGCTAAAAAAGTGACAAACCGGTGTGGTGTTGGAAGCCAGGACGCCCGGGGCTCTGGCCGTGGGTCCTTACCCTTGGTGGGGGGGCGGGGCCCGGAAGGGACACAAGCGGGGGGGGGGGCTCCTGGGAGGCTGGACCTGCCTTCTTTCTGGGTGCTGGTAACACAGATGTGCTCGGTTTGTGAACCTCCCGCAAGCCGTCCCCACACGGTGATGCACGCTTTTCAGGGCCGCGCGGCAGCGAGAGGTGCTTAGAAACAAGCCCCCCGGGTTAGGACTAGACGCGTGCGTCGGCCTTGCTTCTCGTCCCCATCGTGCGCCTGGCACCAGTCGACCACAGAAGTGAAAGACCAGGGCAGGCGGGCTGGCGGGCCGGCCTTCGGTGACTCAGAGCAGCTGGAAAGAATCTGTCGCTGCTGGCCGCCAGCCCCCGCCCCCCGTTAGCCAGCGCCCAGGACCTGCCGCAGCCCCCCGAGTGTTCCGGGCCTGAGGGTGAGGGAGCCGGGCTGGGTGGGGCCCCCGGCGGAGCCATAGACAGGACTCGAAGGCGTCCAGGAAGCGCTGGCCGTTAGCCTCTCTGGCGGCACCCGGCAAGGGACAAGGGTGCCTTTATTGCAGAGGATCGGGGATGGCCGGCTGGCCGGCCAGGAGCTGGGCACACGGCAGCGCGGATGAGAGCAAGACTCCGAGGCCACTTCCCAGCCCTGTGACCTTGGGGACGTGCTAAGCCTCAGTGTCCGCATCAGTACAATCGGGTGACAAGAGTGCCTGTTTTCTAGCCTGTCACGGAGGCTGCACCGGCTCGTGGAGTCAGCCTGGAATGCAGCACACCTCAGCGGCCGGCGTGGCACCCTGGGGGACACGGGCCGGTTGGCGTGAGCGCCTCCTACAAGCCACGCACCCCTGAGGCGGCTCGTCTGTTCCCAGCCCTTCTGTTCCCAGCCCTCCCCCCCCCCCGCCCCCTCCCCGTGCCCTACCTTCTCGGGGAAACCTCCCTGACCTGGAAGGCTGGCAGCTAACCACATAAATGATTGCTGCGGATTCTGTGCAGCAGACCAGGGGTCTGCAGAGAACCCAGCAGCCCGGGAGCATCTGAGTTCACTCGAGATTTATGTGGAGTGTTTGTCCCCGCATCCCCAGCCGCGGGGCCAGCCTGGCGATCGTTCATCAAAGGGGTTTTACGAGGCCCCGGGAGTTCCTGGCAACGGCCTTGGGTTTCGAGACGGAGGGGGTCGGGGGGGGATGGTGTCACCCAAGGGGAGACTGGGCTGTTTGCTTCCGGATTCTTTTTCCTGGTGGACGGGAACCACGCGAGGCTTTAAAGGGCACCCGATTCTGCTCTTGGGACGTGCACCCCCACGCACGGGCGCCTCACTGGAGAATGCGGGCAGTGTTTACTTTGGTTTTTAACGAAGCGATCTGCACGGGGGTCTCGGGCCCCCGCGACGGGAAGGTCGCCCTGCCCCCTCCACTCCCCAAAGCTCTTGTATTAGAAAAAAAGGGGCGCTAAGACAGGGTCACCCAACATGCTGTGCGTTTTTAATGTTTACACGGAACAAACTGGCCCGCGTCGAAAGTGCAAGGAAATCTCACTATGAGGGCTTGTGCCTCTGGGCCTCAGTGTCCCTGTGTCTCAAAGGGAGAGGACGATTCCCGCTCTTCCTCCCCCTGCCCCCCCCCCCACTGCTATGTCATGTGAGCTAACGGGTGTGAAACGGCTCATAAGCCCGAGGCCCCCATAAATCCCGGGGATTTTTTTTATTGTTAATGGTTGCATTCCTTCCGTCTGAGGAGGACAGACTTCTGCCGGTGGCCTGCCATGTTTAAAGCTCTTTCTGAGAATGGCAGAAAAGTGCTTGCTTCATTCTTGGGGGGTGGGGGGAGGAGAAAGAAGGAAAAAAAAAAAAACAAAAAAACCAGGGCAGTCAGATGATAAATTTTGTTTTCCTGGTCCCCAGTGAGCCAGAGGCCAAACACAGCCTCCGAAATAGCCAAGACAGGCCAGCCTGCAGAAGGAAACGGCCCTGGGAGGGGTGCTTGAAACACACACATGCAGTTTCGAGGGAGGACCCAAAGGGCAAAGGCCCCGGGGAGAAGGGGGGAGGCTGGGCGCCTGGAACGGACTCAGCCTCCATTGCCGGCCCCCGCGGGGGGAGCGGGACACTGGCAGCCGGCAGGAGCGGCCGGGCAATTCTGGAACTTGGAAGGCCTGGTGAGGTTTTGGCATCCGAAGGTCAAGCGCCGATGGAGCCCCAGCCACGTCCCTGGCCTTGTGACACCGTGCGACAGCACAGGGGAAGCCACTCGGGTTCTGCCCCAGTGGGAACAGCAGGCCCGGAGGCAGATGCACACAATAACGTGCGATAAGTGCGCAGAGCCTGGAAAGTCGCCTCGCCGGCAGGGTGAGGGCAGATTCCTGTGGTTTCTGGGCCAAGACAACCCCATAGGAAGCTGCGAATCTGAGATGCGCCCAGATGTTCCAAGCTGCCTGCCTTCTGGTCTCCTTCAGAACCAAGGTGGGGCGCTTTCTCGCCGTCTGTCCGTCCGCAGGACCGGCTCTGCCCTTGAGCACCTGTCGCTGCTTGCAAGCCCCCCGCCCCCCACGCCCTAGGAAGGAAGATGGGGAGTGCGGGCAGTGGTTCACGGGGCCCGGGGGGAGATGGGGACCCTCTTTCCAGCTGCAGGGAGGCCATGTGCTCAGAGCGGGGAGCAGAGACGTGGCTCTGCTGGGGCCGGGAGGCTGTGGCTCCCAAGTGAGGTTAATCCAAGGGGGCCTCGACGCGTCTCATCTTCTGGCACGTGTCCCGCCTGTTTGCGTCCAGACGGGGACCCATCAGGGCCTCAGTTGCCCTGGGTGTGAAACGGGGAGCACACGTGAGGCACCGGAGGCCATCCCTGCCCCGACCCACCAGCATCTTTGGACTCAGGACAGAGCTCGTCTCCTTAGCTAACAGCCAGGGAGCTGCAAGGTGCCTGGGCTCTAGCTCAGCTGCACCAGGCTGTGCGACCTCGGGCCTCGACTTGTCTTCCCTGCGTCTCTGTCTCCTCGACCGTAAACTGGGGGTACGGGACAACCTACCTCACAGGCCTGTCGCACAAATTTGGTGAGTTTACGTCTGTAAGGCACAGGTCCCGGTGAGACTAACATTCCACCAATGTGTCCAAACACAGTTATTTCCGGGGCCGTGGAGAGCGTGTTTCACCTGGATTGTCCCAGTTCACCCCCCTCGCAGCCCTCCGGGACAAGCCACTTTGTTATCCCTGTTTTGCAGATGGGGAAACTGAGGCTCAGAGAGGCGAAGTCGCAGACCAAGGCCATACAACGAGTAACTGTCACACCATGCCAACGGCTCCACTCCTCGGTCACCCACCCACAGATGGCCAACCATCATCACCTGCCTTTTCCCTCTGATCTGTGGTCACCTGCTTCCTGGTTGCTGAGATGCGTGCCAGGGGACTTTCCTGAGTCACTGGTCATTGAGGGAAACAAAAACATCCAGCTGGATGCCTCCCTCCTCTCACCCCGGGTCCACTTGACACACACACACACACACACACACACACACACACACAGAAGGCACATGCTCGGGAAGTTCCGCTTAAAGACCAGCTTAGCCAAGAAAACTCCCACCTCCCTCATTTTGTCCTGTTGACCCCCGTGGCCCTCCTCCCTCACACGGAGCCTCAAAGGGGCCACACGCACACATTCTTACTCCCAACGTGCCAGGCCTCTGTGCCCAGGGCATCACTCTGCCTCAGTTCATGGGCACACACACACAAATCTGGTAAGGGTCACCACCGCACTGTGCAGAGCAGGAAACTGAGGCCTGGGGCGCTAAGAGGTTCGTCTGACGCTCACACAGACCGAAGAGGGACGGGGCAGGATCGGGACCCCAGTGCACGGGACCCAGGCCCTGAGTGAGGCCCCAGATATGTGACCAGCGAGCAAGCCAGACCTGGTTCCTGCCCCGGGGGTGCGGGGCCCGGGGCGGGGCGGGGGCAGACCCAGGCTGCAGCTCAGGGAAGAGTTGGACAGAAAAATAAATAGAACCAACAGCAAATTCCTTTGCCAGTGAGTTGAGACAGGGAATAGCGCGGGGGACCTGCTTGGGATGGTGAAGGCAGGGAAGCCTTTGGGGGAAGACGCGGCAGCCAAGGCCGCAAAGGTGAGCAGCAGTCGCACAAAGAGAACCCGCGGAGGCATTTTGAGGAGGGAGGAAGCACGAGCTTAAGGGGTTCACGGGTAACCCCACGGGGATCTGCATTTCCAAAGGGGCACGGTTTCACCGGTAACCTCTCGGTCTGTGTGGGGCTCGAGGGTTGTGCTAGGGGCCCAAGGAGTGGACCTTGCCCCTTAGCGTTTCCTCATCGGTTCCCTCCTGCCACCAAAATGCCAGAAGCAGGGAGAAACCCTTGCCCTGCCCCAGCATTCCTTGGGGACAGTTTTTGCCGACGCAGCTCTTTTCTGGGTCTGGGTGAGGAGCTGCAGTACTGGGTTTCCGGCGGTATTGGTGGTGGTGATGATTTTTTTCTTAACTCCTAGACTGTGACCCCTGGAATACGCTCCAGGGGTTCCCAGGAGGCGGCCCCTCGCCCTTGTTCTGCTGATTTATAATGCGTGCGCCCCCCCCCATGCCAAGGGGGAAGCCTAGGTTTATTTACGTGCCAGTGCCCCGGAGGGCAGAGGGCCCACCTGGCACCTTTGTCCCCAGGCTCACTCTGGGTTCCAGCTGGCAGGCAGGGACGGCTCACTGTCAACTGCTCTGAAGTCAGAGACTCAGAGACTCTTGAAGCTGGAAGAGATGTCATTTCGTAGACGGGAAGAGGAGGCCCAGCGAGGCCCGGATTCGCACAAGGGCCTCCCAGCCTGAGCCAGGGCGGTGGGGAGGACAGAAGGGGCCCGGCCACGGGACGACATGTTGGCCTGGCGTGGGGCTTGGAGTCCACTGCCTGGGGCTGAATCCCTCCCGCCACTCCGGAAGAGTAACTTAAACCCCCAGTGGCTCTTTTTTCCCCATCTGTGAAATGGGCAGATGTCAGCACTCAACCCAGAGTTAGTTACTGGGGGCAGGCACTGGGCTGATGTGTAGAAAGTGCTTAGCATGGCCCCTGGCACGCAGTCGGTCCCCTGCCAGAGCTCCTAGTCATGAGGAGGAAGAAAGGGCCCAGAGTTGTTGAGTCACTTGCTCTGGAACACACAGCGCCGAGACACGCAGGACCCTTTCTGTGCTGCCGGTGGGGCTGCAGTGGCCGCGGGGCAGCGGTGGGGAGAGCTGTGTGGCAGGTTAAGGACTCCGGCCCCCTGACGGCGCCTTCGCCACCACGCCCCAGGAGCCAGGGAACCGCTCCTGTTCCCTCTCCACATTCGGCGCACTGGACCCCGAAAGGTGCCCCAACCCGGGGCGGCGCAGGGCCGCCAACGGCCCTCCTTCGCCCCCACCCCCACCCCCGCCGCTTTGAAACGGGGAGGGGGCCGCAGCGCCCCGAGCCGCCCCTCCCGAGAGCCACTCTCCCCCCCCCCGCCCCCCTCCCCCCCCACGGGGCTCCTCGGAGTCTCGGCGCCGGCCGCGTCCTCACCGGGCTCCTCCCGCGCGCCCCGCTCGCCCTTTACTTAACCGCTGTCCGGGTCGGGGGGGCGGGGGGGGAGCGAGAGCGAGAGCGAGAGCGAGAGCGAGACGGAGAGAGAGAGCGCGGGCCCCTGCCCGGGGCGGGATCCTCGGCGCGCGGGCCCCCGCCGGACACGGCCCCGACCGCGGAGCCGCCGGGCCATTGTGCGCAGTCCGGGCGGCGGGGGGAGGGAGCGCCGGGGAGGCGGGGCGGGCGCGCGGGGGAGGGCCTCCCCGCCCGCCGCGCGCCCGCCCCCCGCCCCTCCCCCGCCGCCCTCCGCGCCGCCCCGCCCCCCTCCTCCCCA
>NW_026057589.1:22116020-22129212 GCF_023721935.1 Panthera uncia
GCCCGGGCCTCGCGCGGGCCGCTGCCAGGAGTGGAGGCCGGCGCCGGGACCCCCTCCGGGACAGGGCGACGCGGAGGAGGAGGAGGAGGAGGGCGTCCCCTCGAAGCCGCGCGGGGACGGGGAGCCCAAGGCCGGCACGAGGCGCCGGCGGAAGACGGCCGGGAGGCACTGGGTCCCCGAGGCCCGGGCCAGCGTCCTGAGGGGCGTTCAGGACCCTTGGCAAGGCCCCCCGGCCCAGGCGGCCCCCGCGGACGGCGCCAAAGGAGTGCCTCCGGGCACGGCCGCCGGGACTCCTCCGGAGGGCAGGCCGCCCGGGGAGACCCGCGGGAGCTACTGCATGTCCGAGGACAGTGACATCAACATCACCAGCGAGGAGGAGCCCCTGCCCGGCGCCAAAGAGAAGGAGAACGGAGGCGCCGGCCCCTGGGCTTCCCCGGAGAGCCGGGCCGCGCCAGCAGAGGGCCTCTGCTGCTACATCTGCGGGTCGCCGCTGGCCCCGGCCTCGCGGCACCAGATCCACGTGCAGAAGCAGGAAAAGTTGGCTCAGGCGCCCTTCTTCCCCTTCTTGTGGCTGCACAGCCCCCCTCCGGGGGCACAGCCCATCAGCGAGGGCGGCAGCACTCTGGTGTGCCCCTGCTGCTTCTCCTCGCTCATGCAGCAGTGGCAAAGCTTCGAGCTGGCCAACGTGCCCGTCCTGCAGCGACTGTACGTGGTGCCCCTGAACAGCC
Organism: Panthera uncia; assembly: GCF_023721935.1. Taxonomy (NCBI): domain Eukaryota; kingdom Metazoa; phylum Chordata; class Mammalia; order Carnivora; family Felidae; genus Panthera; species Panthera uncia. The sequence goes on from NW_026057589.1 coordinate 22,116,749, forward strand.
ATGCCCCGGGCATGGCCTCCAAGGGCCGCCGGCCCCCCAGGGAGGAGGGCCCGCCCGCCGGGGCCCTGCCGGAGGCCTGCTATCTCTGCGGGGAGGATTGTACCCAGGACGCCCGGGCCGTGGCCTCCAGGATCCTGAACGGCACCCCCAGGGGCTCCATGCATTTCCCCTTCCTCAGCCTCCTGCCCCGCCCCCCCAACGCCCGGGGCCCCAACAAGCGCTGCGAGGTCCGGAGCTGCCCCAAGTGCTTCAGCGTCCTGGAGGACGTGTGGGCCCTGTACCGGGCCTGCCACAACGACGAACTTATCACCTCCGTGCAGGGCTTCCTGGGCAGGTACCACCAGGCCTTCTCTGCCTCGGACCCCGCCCTCTCCGAGCCGCCCGCGTCGGCCCCGGGCAGCCCGGCCTCCGTCTGCTACGTCTGCGGGGCCGAGCTGGGCCCCGGGAAGGAGTTCCAGCTCAACGTGAACCCCTCGGGCCGCCTGGGCGAAAAGGAGCCCTTCTTCCCGTTCCTCACCGTCTACCCGCCCGCCCCACGCGCCAGGCCCGCGGACTCCACCGGCCTGGTGGCCACCTGTGTGCTGTGCTACCACGACCTGCTGGGCCAGTGGCTGCAGCACGAGGCCCGCGGCTCCCAGCACACCGTCAGCGCCTGGTCTCGACAGTACCGGGTGGAGACGTTCGTGTGCTTCTTCTGCCAGCAGGAGAAGGAGCGGTGTCTTGGGCTGAGGGCCGTGCGGGTCGCCCGGCTGCCGCTGTTCCTCTACACCCTGCGAGCGAGCCACAGCCTGCTGGTGGACGATGGGCGGCAGCTGATCATCGGCGCCTGCGTGGAGTGTGGGACCCTGGTGTGCGCCGGCCAAGGGCTGGCCCGCCAGGGGCCCCTCGGTTGGAGCTCCCCGGCGGCACCGGCGATGAAGGTAAGCGGCGGTTTCCTCTTTGGCCTCTGCGATCCGAGCGGGGAAGGAAGACGTGTTGTTTTCTGTGCCTCTGCCGGGGAGGCGTTTGTACCGGTTCTGTGTGCCGCGTTCCAGGGGGAGGTGCCCTCCTGGGGCCGCCGGGCTGGTGCTTGGGGGACAGCGCCGGCCTGGCCGGGCTGGCAGGCGAGTGGAGTTGGGGGGGACCGGGAGCGGTCTTGTGGCAGAACAGCGCACTGCGGAAAAAGGCAGGCACGGGCCTGAACTTGAGGGTGTTTGCAGCGAGCGGAGTCTGTCACACAGAGGAAGCTCGGGGCGCGTCTGTCATCCGCCTGATAACATTGGTAATTAGTCCGGCCACGCGGGTCACCGTGAGGCCTCTGCGCTAACCCCTTTGGAAACGCAGCAGACGTGGACGGTCCTCTCCGCTCCAGCACTCGCACTGTGTAGCTTCTGCAGCTTTCCACACCCAAGTTCACACTTGTCTTTTGAGACCCTCTGGTTGCTTAACAGCAGATGGAACCAGGTTTTCAGACGTGGGGGTTTGGGACCCTGGGGGACAGTGGCCTGAGCAGACTCCGCCCCCCTCCCCTCCGCGGAGGGGAGGAGAGTCTTTTTTCGCTGCAGATCAGCTGTGCAGAAGGAGGTGGGGGGCGGGGGGGTGCCGGCGCCCTGTTTATAAGGCGCCTGCCTTCACGCTGCCTGCCCCGGAGGAGCCAGACGGGGCTCACTTAATTTTGGATCTGCCTCTGCAGAGGCCGAGGCGGGACCTGCCCCCAGCGGGTCTGGGGAAGTAGGTGTTTGTGAGTTGGGATCACCGTCGTGGCCGAGGGGGCCCTGAACCCTAGTCCCCACCAGAGACCGTGAGACCGGCCTGTTTGATCGGATGCCTGTCATGGTACCACGTCGCGGGCGTGGGGTCCGTGACCGGCGCTTGATCTGTGCCGTCGCGCTCTGCCCAGGCTACCTTCTCTGCACGTGTCCTCTTCAGGCCGTGGAGGTGTCACTGGGGGCTTTGTTGGGCCTCTCGTTCTAAACGGGGGCACACGTCGCTCCCCGCTGTGGGTGCGGACTCCTCGTGAGCAGCACGCGGCGGTCCAGCCTGTGGATCTGCTGCTGGGAATCCGAAGCGGTTTCCGGAAGGGCCAGGACGTGGGAGGTGAGCCCGGCTTCTGCGCTTGCTACCAGATCCCCAGCGTCTGGAACAGTGCCTGGCTCAGAGTAGGCGCTCCGTAAATATTTGTTGCGCCACCAGCGCCGTCCCCAAGCATCCCGCCCCGTCTCCTGGGAACCGAGCACGTGAGAGCACGTGTCTGTGCTCGTCCCCCTGGTGCGGAGCGGAGGTTCGCAGCGCCTGCCGCGGAGGGCCAGTGTGCGACCGCCGTGGGCATTCGGATGCCCCCGGAAGGTCAAGCCCTTGGCGCCCAATGGGACCCTCCCATCCACCTGGTGTGTCGGGCAGACTGTTCTAGGAGGCAGGCCGGTTCCTCTGTGAGGCTGTCGCTTCGCGGGGTGGCCGCGGGTCTCGGGCTCCGTGGCGGTGCCGTGTGCCGGCCACAGCGCCCTCTCTGAGGTTTCCGGGTGCTCTCTGCACAGCGTCCACGCCGTGGCGAGTTTTTCCGTTGTTGATTTGCTCACTCATCGGGAGTTGATGAGCTGCCAAGCGCGGGCCTCGCGGGCAGGAACTTGAGGAAACAGTCCAGCTGGGAAGGTTGGGGTGGAGGGGAGCCTCGTGGGGATGAAAACGCAAGCCGGAGTCTGCCCGGAAGGGGTCAGCGTGAGTTGGGGAAGGCTGGCTGGCTTGCGTGGTTCGGCGCCATTTCCAGAGCGTCTGCTCCTGGGAGGCCTTATTGCCCCCATTTCGCAGACGAGAAGTCAGGGAAGTCAGGTGGCATCGGTGACCGTCCCACAACCAGTAGAGGTGGCTGAAGTGGGTCTTCAACCTACGTCTTCCCAGCCCCGAGCCCCACTCCGTCCTCGGCGGGGTGCGGTGGAGAGGGAGGGGTCAAGGGTGAGGAGGCACGGAGGCAAGGGGCGACCAGAGGTGCTTAGTGGGGATGACGGCGGGGGGGACGAGGCTGGCGTGCACGGAAGGCCCCGGAGTCAGGCACAGGAGGCAGTTTTGGAGTTGGAGGCACAGGGGAGAGAGAAAAAGTCCTTGAAAGAAGGCTCGGAACGCGCCGGGAAGAGATCCACCCAGGGCTGGGCCGTGGCAGCCGTCCAGGTGGGTGGCGAGGCCATCGGCCTTGGCGGTGGGGGGGCGGGGGGGGGGGGGGGGGGGGGGGGAGGGCAGCCGTGCGGCTCCAGTAGTCAGCTCCCGCCTGTGAGAGGGTAGAATGCCGGAAACTCAGCCTCCTGCCCTTCCTTCCTCCCTCCCTGCCATTCATTTAACAAATGTTTATGGAGCGCCTACTCTGAGCCAGGCACTGTTCCAGACGCTGGGGATCTGGAGGCAAGTGCAGCGCCTTCAGTGTCGGGGGGAGGGGCGCGGAGCCCGGCACAGAATACCACTTCCCGCGGAACCGTAAACAAAGCGGGGCCGGGGCTCTCCGGAGGCGCCACGGTGGGCACGAGGCCTCAGCACAGTGCGGCTGGAAACAGACCCGGGACTCCCGGCGGGGGCTGGCAGGGTTCGCTCCCGCCAGCCCCTGAGCCCTGTCTGTCTCCGCCGTGTGGTTTGAGAACTTGGGTGGGAGTGGCCAGGGGCATTGGAAGGTAGCCACAGGGAAACCGCTGAGCCGGAACGGCATGTTCCGGAACCTCGTCTATACCGCCTCCCGCGACGCCTCCGTTGTTTCCTGCTCAACGTTCATTCATTGGTGAATCAGCTTTAAACAGTGTGAAAGAACACGGGGAAAGAGCGGGGACGGGAAAGAGAGCGAGGAAGAGAAAGGAAAGAAAAGAAGTCACCGACACCCTCTGTCGGGGTCGCGTTTGCGGCTTTTCGGTCCAGCCGAGTGCACGCCTCCTGGAGGGCACCGGGCCGTGTAAACCACCAGACCTCTGAGCCGGCCGCGTGCACAGGACTGCGCTTGGGACGCCGAGGTGATCCTTCCTCTGGAAGGTCTGGGGTCTGAGAGTGGCTGGTGCCCGGTGGGAACGCGGGACACACTCGTTCCCTTCTCTGTCCCTGAGGTGCTGGCGACTCCGGGTTAGGTCTCTGGGCGGCGCCCGCATGCCGCGATGTCGCGGCCTCTGCCCCCCAACCTTTCTGCGGGGGATAAGGGGTCGGTCGTCCCTCCCTCTGGAGCTAGGGGGCACAGCTGGCCAGGTTGCCCGAGATGGCAGCTGGGGACGTAATAGGGATGATGATGCCTTTCTAGAATGTTCTCCGCGTTCCAGACCGTGCCACATGCTTCCCCCGTGTTCACTCTTACTGAGCCCTCCCCACAACGCTGTTGAGGCAGGTGCCGCTGCCTCCGTTTCATACCAGAAATGACGACTCCAGAGAGGTCAAGTGACTGGCCCAAGGTCGCTCAGTTGGTAACCGCGGGACCAGCATTGGACCCAGGAGGCCCGCTCTGGCGTCTGTGCTCCAGCCTCTAGGCTCTCTAGACCCCGGGGCTCCAGCTGTGAAGGTGGCAGTGCCCTGGAGGGACGTGGTCCTAATGTCCCCTGCCCGGGCCCCACCCCCTCCCCCAGAGCAGCTGAGAGGCACGAGGTCAGCTTGCACGGGCCCGAGGTCCTGAAGGACCCCCCGCTGGCCGGCCCGGACGTCCTGTACTCCCTGTTCTCTGCCCTGCTGACTAGTGGCACCCTTGGGTTTTCCTCTCCCAGCCCTGCTCTGGTGTTCAGATCGCAGCAGGGACCTCCCGCTGCTGGTGGGACAAGCCTGCCCCCGTCCCCGAAGGTCCGCCGCGGGATCCCTCGGCCTCCTTTGCGAGCCAGTTGGCGGGCGGGCCGCCCTGCCCTCTTCCCGCGGTCTGTCCGGGGAGCGTTCCGGGGACTGGAGTGTGCAGCTGCTTACCTAACCGCACCCTGGCCCCTCACGGAGGGGACACCCGGCCCCCAGAGCGTGGCCTCCGCACCCAAAACAGGTGTTGCTGCCGCGGCCCCTTTCTTGTCTCCCGGCTGACATCTGAGGCCCGCAGAGAGCGCCTGTCATCACTTGCCTGTCGGGGCCGGCACGCACATCTGTTTCCCCCGTTCCCCGGCTCTCGGCGCCCACACGGCTCCGTGCTCTTCAGGGAGGGCCTGGCAGCCCTCCTCCCCAGCCCGGTGTGGGCTCGTGGGACACCTAGGCAAGGTGACTGGAGGCGGGGAGCCTTCCGGAAGATGCCGGGGTGGGCGGGGGGCGGGGGCTGCCCGGCTGGGCCGACACCGGCACCCTCTCTCCCTGGCGGCAGCTGGGCAGCGACTGGGCTTTGGGCCTTTCTCAAGCTCCCACCGCCTCCTCCGAGGGGAGGGCTGTGCTTTTCTTGGCAGGTTGGAAGCCATCTGCTCAGAGGAGTGAGCTCTCCAGACGTGCCTTGTCCTAAACCTGGAGGTGATTGGAGGCAACTGGGAAAGAGGAGGTTGAGGCAGGAGGTTTCCAAAGCTCAGCCCTCCCTGAAAGCAGGGAGGGGCAGGGGCAGGGCCGCAGGGTGGCCGTCTTTGGTGAAGTCTAGAGTCCTCAGAGCTTTCCGGCCCCTTCTCTGCTTAGATCTCTCGGGATCTTACTCTTGGGAGGTTAGCTCTCTGTGACTTGTGTCTTTGGAGAGTTTGTAGGTTGTGGGCAGGTTTCCCCAGTCGGCACGTTTTCTGGGCTGGGGAAGCACCCATGTCTGGAGATCACGTTCATTTTCTGCCCCTGGTCCCTATCCTGGTCGGGACGGGGAGAGGGGAGATGCGTCCGGCCCCCAGGAAGAGTATCTAGGAACTTGGCCTCCGATGGCCACGTAGCCACAAGTGGGAGGTTCACGGGGGCCATGGTGGAGGGAGCTTCTCGCCATGTGACCTTCGCTCAGTTTCCCCGTCTGTCAAAATGAAAGGTCAGGGCCTCAAGGGTCGCAGGTGGTTTGCATTTCACACATGAGTGTGACTGGCGGGTGGGGCTGTGTTGAGAAGGGATGCCGGGGCTGTCTGCCCTTGCGGGTAGAACGTCGACTAATTTATCGGCCGTCTCTTCTGCAGGGTTAGGAAGGAGAGGGCGCCTTCCCGGGGTCTAGGTTTTCTTTATTTTCTTTTTCTTTTTTTCCAGCTGTGCTGAGGTATGATTGGTATAACATTGTGCGAGTTTAAGGTGCAACACGTTGGTTGGAAACATTTATATGTTATACAACGATCACCACCGGTCTCACCACGTCGCTATTTTCTTTCTTTTTTCTGTGCGTTTAAGATCTGTCTTAGCAACATTCAAGTATGTGATACAGGATCAGTAGCGGTAGTTACCGGCTGTGCGTTAGACCCCCTCCCGTGGCGATCTTGAACCTGGGAGTTTACGCCTTCCTTCAGTATCTCCCCCGTCTCGTGGGGTCGGGGTTTTAAACTCAGGGTATGATGTGGGGGCCCCTCCCGTGATATTCTGTCCCACGTTAGGGTCAGGAAACCTCTTGGATCACCTTTTGGGGGGGCGACACTATGCCAGGGGGCCCAAGAAGCCCACAGCCTAATGCCACTTTGCTGGTGTATTTTTTCAGCAATACGAGCTGATTAGACGCATAGGTTTTGAAAGAAATCCCGGCAGCCCTGTGACGGGGACACAGCTGCCTCGTCCCCGCTCATGCTTCTACTCTTGTCCGTTGCCGCCCGGGAGAAACACACATTCCACCCAGCAGGTCAACAGGTGTTTGCGTACCTACACGGCAGCAGGCGCTCTGAAGACGTGCTGTGGAGTCAGGCGGGCCCTGCCCCCGGCTGCTCGCGTGGGTGGGGGGTGGGGGGCGGTGACAGGCTCTGGCCGTGGTCGTGCGGCGTGCCGGGTTCTGTGCTGGGACCTGCCGGGAGCTCGCAGGAGGGTGGGAAGCTGGTGTGTTCAGGGAAGGCTTCCCGGAGGAGGCGCTCTCTAAGCTGAGTCCGAAGGCTGGAAAGGACTCAGCCGGGTCCATGTGAGAGTCATGTGCTCCTGGGGAGTATGTACAAAGGCCTAGATGCGGGGAGTGGGATTTGCCTGGGAGCCAATTTGAACCATTTGAATTTTATACCAGTGACTGGGCCCTAGCCCAGCCTTTTAATCAGAATCTCTAGGGGGTAGCCCTGGGGCCCCTGGTATTTTAAAGCTTCCAGAAGATTCCAGCGCTGCGGTAAGGACTGGTGAGGGAGGCCATTGTGAGCATAGCCCAGGAATTTGGGACTTTTATCTTGAAAGCTGTGCCGGTCGCTGAAAGGATTCTATTCTTTTGTTCAGTCTGTCTGTATGAAGCACCTGCTGTGTCCCAGGCACTGTTCTGGGCCCAGGATCCCACAGTGAGTAACCCAGATGGGGTGCAGGGAGGGCTGTGGCTGCGAGCAAATGAGTGGGCAGGGGGAGGGGGGAGGGCTGGGGGCTGTCACCTGAGCCAGGAGGACGGTCCGGGCAGGGGACCACGAGGAAGCTGGGGTGCCAGAGGGCAGGGGAGGGGGCCGGTCAGACAGGCCTGGCGCCCTGACCTTGCGAAGACACTGTTTTGTTTTATCTGTTTTTCAGTTGAGATATAATTCACACACCATAAAATTCACCCTTTTAAAGCCTACAACTCGGTGACATTTAGCTCGTTCAGGGAGCCGTGCGGCCACCGGCACTATCCGGTCCCCCCCCACCCCTGCCAGCCCCGCAAGCACTCGCGTCCCTTCCGTGTCTGTGGGTGTACGTCTTGTACATTTCACACACACGGAGCCACGCGACTCGCGGTCTTTCGTGCCTGGCTTCTCGGACACAGCGCGCGTCCCCGGTCTGCCGCGGCCAGAGCAGGCGCCAGCGCGGCGTCCCCACACCGATGGGCATTTTGCCCACCCGTGCCTCGGCTGGCGGACGTGGGCGCTGATTCTGTTGGCCCCCCGGGGACCATGCTGCCCAGAACGTCCGCGTGCAGCTTTTCGTGTGGATGCGTGTCTGCGTTTCTCCTGGGGAGACACCCCTGAGCAGGGATTTGCTCAGTCCCCTGGGAGCTCTGTGTTTCACGCTTCTAGTTCAGACTTCCCACCAGGGAGTTTAGTTTTTATTTATTTACTTTTAATGCTTATTGTCGAGAGAGAGAGAGAGAGAGAGAGAGAGAGAGAGAGCACGAGCAGGGGAGAGGCAGAGAGAGAGGGGGACGCAGAATCCGAAGCAGGCTCCAGGCTCCGAGCTGTCAGCACAGAGCACAGAGCCCGACGCGGGGCTCGAGCCCATGAACCGTGAGATCGTGACCTGAGCCTAAGTCAGAGGCTTAACTGACTGAGCCCCCCAGGCGCCCCTAGTGGGTTTTAGTGACACAGTACGACTGGGGTGGTTCCGTCGGCTAAGGTCGACCAACTAAACGTGACCACGGCCATGCTCCTAGCCTAGGTCTCCTGACGTCGAATTTGAGTTTGAAGGTGGGAGTTGGTCTTCTCCCTGGGATAAGAGGGACTGTGTTAGGAATTGGGATGGGGCTGGGGCGCCCGGAGGGCTCAGTCAGTTAGGTGCCCGACTTCGGCTCAGGTCGTGATCTCACGGCTCGTGGGTTTGAGCCCCGCGTCGGGCTCTGTGCTGACAGCTCGGAGCCTGGAGCCTGCTTCGGATTCTTTCTCTCTCTCTCTCTCTCTCTCTCTCTCTCTCTCGTAAATAAACATTAAAACAATAAAAAAAAGAATTGGGAAGGGGCTTTGGACTCGCTCCAGCCTGGAAGGGAGAAGTCCCGGATTCTGAGCGCCAGCACTCGCAGTGGCCGTAGGCAAGACTCTCCCCTGGTCTGGGTCTCAGTTTTCTGTCTGTGAAATGGGAGTAGACGGTGGCCTGCTGGCTGGGCCCCTGGGCTCCTGTACGGCTGCCGAGCAGTAGCCATCTCGTCTTTCGGCCCCGTCGGCAGGAGCAGGACCGGGGGGTGCGTGGAGAAGACCCCCGAGACAGACGTCTGGCTTGGCCGTGAGTCCCGTGGCGCTCCGGTCCCCTGCCCCCGCCGCCCGGGCCGCGTGCCGTTGCTTCCCTGCTGCGGCAGAGACCGCTGCTCGGGTTGGGTCTCTTCCACGAGGTGCCACAGCCTCAGACGACTGGCGCACAGGTCGCGGTCAGCGTGTGGCTCAGCTGGGCCAGGACGGGCGTGCTGGGACCCTGGGCAGGAGCGGGCAGCGCTGGGGGTGACTGTTTCCGCCTGGTGGGCTGTCGGGTGAGAGTGCAGTGGGGGCGAGGGAGCAGCCCGCGGCCCAAGGAGGGCCCCTCAAAGGTAGAGCCCACGGTGGCCACGACACCCCGCCGACCGGTTAGTGACAGCTGTGGGGCAGAGCCGGTGACGAGGAAGGGCCCTGGGGTTCCGTCCGTCCACCCGGTCCCCATGAAGACACAGCGAGGTGGGAGGGGACGGCGATGACAAGCCGAGCGTGTTGATGCCGTCCCGCGGTGCCCCGTGGAAGCCTCCACCCCTCGTGTCGGGCAGGTTCTCTGATTTTGTTGATGAGGAAGTTGAGGCACAGAGAGGGGAAGTCACTTGCCCAAAGTCACACAGCCGGGAGGTACAGGAGCTGGGAGGCTTCCCTGCGGCCCCACACTCCTCCCGAGTGGGTACCCCGATGCAGCCACGTGGCAGGTGTGTGTGGGTCAGCGCGGGGAGGGCTGAGGGCCCAGCCAGGACCTGGCCCCCGTGGGGGCGGGGGAGGCAGTGGGGATCTAGGAAGGCTGCCTGGAGGAGGGGGTCACTGATGGGGGTCCTACAAACGGGCAGGTTTTATTTGATTCATTTTTGTAAACTTTATTTACCTTGAGTGAGGGAGACAGCTCAAGCGAGCACGTGAGTGGGGGAGAGGCAGAGAGAGAGAGAGCGAGCGAGCGCCCCAAGCGGGTTCCATGCCACCAGCCCAGTGTGGGGCTCGATCCCACAAACCGTAAGATCATGACCTGAGCTGAAGTCAGGAGTCGGGCGTTTAACCGACTGAGCCCCCCAGGCGTCCCTGGGCGGGTTTTAAATCAGCGGTGAATCCATAGAGGTCTTCCCTTTTTGAGTTTATACGCCAGTCACGCCATCGTGAATGTTATTTTATTCTTTTAACGTGTTTGCTGCTGACTGTCGATTATACCGTAGGAGCCGCCTCAGTGTCCGAAAGGTATCTTCAGGCCGCGTTGCGTTTTACATTAAAAGTATCACGCGCTTCATGGTGGGAGACGTGGGGCAGGTGACAGGTGGCCGCGTGCCAGGTGCGGTTCACCCCTGCCTTGTGGGTCACCCGACCGTCTCAGCTCCGTGTCCGCGGCTGCCCACTGATGGGTCATCAGCCCCAAACCTCCGTGGGTCCCGTCATTGGCCCCACTCTGTCACCAGCCACGCGGGGGACCTTGGGGAGGATGCCAGTGTCCTCCCCGGGCTGCGGGTTCCTCCCGTGACCGTGGGGGGCGGGGTGACCTGCGCTGTGGATGGGTGGCATGGGGCCCAATTTTCAGATGCACAGACCGAGACTCCTGAACCTGGGAGTTCGGGATCGAATTACAAGCAGTGAGTGCGGCAGCTGGGACGCCAGGACGAGGGAGAACTGGGTGGTCTGGGTGGTCCGGCTCCAGGGCCTTGGCCTTTCCACCCCCGCCCCGGCTTCAGCAGCACTCCCTGGACATGATGTGGGGCTGGCAGGGACCTGGCCTCTATCCCGCCCTGCCCTGGTGTAGCCGCACAAGCACCCGCTTCCAGAAAGGGGTTTCGGGGGAGGGGGTCGGAGCATTGACACACGGCAGCACTGTTTTTATAGGCCGCTCCGGACCCGTAAACCTCGTCTCCCGGCTTCCAGACGACAGGCTTCGTAGACGGGGGTTAAGAGGCTTGTGTGGGTCCTGATGGGCTGGAGACGCAGGCAGGTGGGAGGCAGGCGTGGGCCTTCCAGATCCCCGGGCCAAGCAGGACTGGGGCGAGGGGGCACCGGGGCTCCCGGGGACCACAGCACAGCGGGCAGTCGGGGACAAGGGAGGCCGGGAGGAGCCTTCAGGCAGTGGGGGCTCAGCTGGCCTGAGAGCCTGGCTTCCCAGTGGCCACAGCAGCAGCTCCTTTAATCCGATTCCTTTGGGCGGCTGGATTCCTCCAGGCTTGGCTTCTTCCCTTTCTCACAGTCCCGCGCTGTTCGTCCTTTTGTGAGATGATGCGACGTCCCGGGACCGTTGGACACGGGAGGCCCGGGGCCTTCAGAGCGAGGGGCTTTTCGCGGGGCTCCTGGCCGCTGCTCCCGCCCCGAGGAAAGCAGCTCAGCCCTGGGAGCCACCCGGAGGCACAGGGTGGAGTGGCCTCGATGTCCCTGGGCCGCCAGCCCTGCGGAAAGCGGCCCGGCCCCTTCCCCCGGCCCGTTGCCTGCGGAAGAGAGGGGGTGCCGTTCTGGAGACAAAGCCCCCGCTTCCCCTCTCGTGCAGGAGCTGAGGACTTGCCCACCGGACTTGCGCGTCCCCAGCCAAGCACGGAAGGGGGCTCCCGGACTCCCTCCCCTCAGCCCTGCGGTGCGGAGAAACCCGGCCCTGGGCTGGTGGTGGCAGAGCATCAGACTGACCCCAGCGGCCTTTCTCCACCTTCTCACGCTCTGCGTGTCAACAGGGGGCTCGGTTGGCGGCCCCACCCTCCTGCTTCCCGTCACCCCTCGCTCTCCTGCTCTTCTCGAAGCTCTGCATTTTCTTCCCTTTGCAGAAACGCGTCGAGGGGCGCCTGGGTGGCTCGGTCAGTTAAGCATCTGACTCCGGGTCTCGCCTCGGGTCGCAATCTCACGGTTCCTGAGATCGAGCCCCGCTCGGGCTCTGCGCCGACAGCTCGGATCCTGCTTGGGACTCTCTCTCTCTCTCTCTCTCTCTCTCTCTCTCTCTCTCTCTCTCAAAATAAGTAAACAAACTTCACAAAACGTGTAGGGCGGTCACGGGCCTGGTTTTGCCAGCTCCCGTGCCGTGTGATTGCGGGTTCCTCCCCACGGATGGGCGAACCCGGGTCCCCGGTGACCGGTTACCCGTCTCTCGCCAGGTGCCCGGGACACCGGGACCTTTCTCTGGGGGTTAAGGAGTGGCTTCTGGGCAGCCCCACGGAAGGCGGGCGGGCGTCGCTGGAGGCCCGCTGAGCCAGGACAGCGGCTTGCGGGGGGTGTCGCAAGAGCCCGGAGGGGCCCTTCTTCCTGCGGCCTCCCCCAGCCCCCTCCACGTGCACAGACATCCTGCCCGCGTTCACAACCTTCTCTCCTACATCTTGTGCCCTCGCACGCGTGCGTGCCCCGGGACGTGTGCACACAGGCCGTGCTGCGTTCTCGGGGGAGTCTTTCCTTTTCCCCCCTCTAACGGTGTTCGTGTTTTCCTCCTTGCTGGAGGAGAGACTGTTCTGTCTCTGATGCGTTGGTGCCCTTGTGCCCTTGTCACGGTCCCGCGTCTCTCTCCGGTAGCACCTCACAGTCCGTTCTGTTGGCATTTCCCCCGTCTGGAAACCGAGGCCCCCGAGGCTCCGAGAGGGAGGGCGCCCCCCCCCCCCCCCC
>NW_026057589.1:22129612-22153023 GCF_023721935.1 Panthera uncia
GGTGACTCTCTGGGTGCCTGCGTTTCGATGTCATCGCCGTCAGGCGGCCAGAGCCGTGTCCCCGCCCGCCCTCAGCCCAGGACCCCCCAGGAGCCCAGCATCTGGCCCGCAGCCTGGGGGAGCTCAGCGGAGCATGCTTGGAACACGCTCTGGAAACTTCTCACCAGACTCTGCTCCGGAGCTCCTCGCCCTCCCCGCCCCGTTTGGTGGGACCGTCCCCAGCGTGTTGGGCGGACCTCCTCGGCACTCACGCGGGGGAAGAAGCAGTTCTCTGGGCGGCAGGAGAAATGTTTCCCCCTCGCTGGCTTCTGCGTGGGCCTTTTGGAACCTGGGCCCAGTCCTCCTCCCGGTGGCTTCACCCCGGCCCGGCCCGTGGTCGGGAGCTCCCCGGGGGGCTACGTGCTGGGGGCCTGCCGGTGGCCTGAGGCATCCCGGCCAGCTCCCCGGGCCCGGGTCCGCGGGAGAGCTGCCTCCGTGTACTTCCCTGGGGCATTGTGGGAAACTCTGGGGCCCTGCAGGGAGCCTGGGGGACGTCGCCTCAGAGCCGTGTGTGTGCGTGTGTGTGTGTGTGTGGGACGTGACGGGCAGAGTCCCCAGCGGGGGCCTGGCAGGCAGTCAGGACTCCAGCAGAAGTGGCAACCAAACTGCTGGGAGCAGGGGAAGGAGAGGGAGGCGTCTGAGGCCCCGCTCGCAGCCCGTTGGCCTCAGAAGGCCCCCACCGGGGTCGTGCCTGTCACGTAGGGAGGGCTCCTGGTTACCCGCCCGTGAACCTTGGCCTCAGCTGCAGGGAATCCGGGCCGTGTTCCAAATGACCCCACCACGGAGCTGTGGGAGGAGGCAGCACGGGGGCTGCAACACCTGGAACTGTCCTGGGACACCTGCCATCTGAGGTCTTGTCACTCCTTCTCTGGGCTCCTGGTGCCGCCTGAGAGGGCGAGGGGGCATCCGGGCAGACGGCGGAGGGCCCTTCCCGGGACTCGTGGCCCGGAGACGACCCACGTTCGCAGTTGGTGATGGCCGTCAGGCACCTGCCACCTGACCGCCTGTCTGTCGGTCTGTCCGTGGGCCCCGTTTCCTCTTCTGGATGTGGGACTTCCCACGGCACGTCTGCCATGGGGCTCGGGACGTCGTACGTGCCCAACAAGTACCGGCTCGTAACTGTTTTTGCTACGGGGCCATCTCACTCCTTCGCCGGTCCTCGTTCTGGAGAGCTGAGCCGTGGAGCTCAAACACACAGGGATCTGGACCCTGTTCGTGGAGGGAGGCGAACCGGGAGGGGCCGCGCTGGGGTCGGGCCCCAGGAAGAGGAACACGCTGGAACCGGGTTAGGAGAGTTTACAAAGACCCGTGCTTCTCGCATACGTGTTTCTCAACCCTCAAAACGCAATGCAGAACCGGGTACATTTTTCTGGGGACAGGGTCCGTAACTCTCGTCATCAGGCTCTCACGGGGGTCGTGTGGCTCCCGGTGGGGAGAGAGCCACTGTCACGGGTGTGCTTATAAGCACTACGCACGTGCCCAGCTCCTCGTTACTGCTTGAAACCCACCCTTGTCCCCGCCGTCGTGTCCTGACGTCTGCTCTTTCTTCCACCTCGCCGTCTGTTTCTTGCTCCGGGACACCTTCCTTTGCTAACTCCCGCCCGCTGGAAGTTTCTCCTCTCTCCTGGCTGCCCGAGGCACTTGTCTGTATGCAGCTTGGTCACTCTCGGTAATAACTTTGTTCTGTGTGGTCTCATGTGGTCTTCTCACGCGTGTGAGCCCCGTCTCTCCCACCGGATGGAGAGAATAGCTAAAATTTGACCCTCGTGTATCGAACACGGTGTTTCCTTGCAGCCCACGGGAGCGGTATTCCTGAGGAACTTTGCGGCAAGATCAGAGTGTCAGAGAGGATAGGAGCTGGGGGAGGGGGGGATGAATGGAGATGACATTAAATATATGTTTTTAAAAACCACCAGAAATGGAAGTTCTAGGAGACGTCGCTGCCCGAACCAACTAGCTTTGTCCGCGTTTAAAAACCTGCTCTGGTCGGTAACCCCGTGTTCTTCAGCGGATAAGAGACTTGGCCGCCGTGTTGATGTGCTGAGAGAGAATTCTTCCATGAGGTTTATGTCTTCTTGAGTCTGTTCTGCTAATTACTGTTTTGTAAGGAACTTACCCATTTCATGCAGGTAGTCAAATTAATTGGCATCACTTCTGTAGAATATTCCCTTAGTATTTTTCTTCTTTTTTTTTTAATGTTTATTCGTTTTATTTTATTTAAAAGAATTTTTTTTAATGTTTACTTTTGAGACAGAGAGAGACAAAGCATGAACAGGGGAGGGGCAGAGAGAGAGGGAGACGCAGAATCCAAAGCAGGCTCCAGGCTCTGAGCTCTCAGCATAGAGCCCGATGCGGGGCTCGGACTCGCGAACCGCGAGATCATGACCTGAGCCGAAGTCGGACGCTCAAGTGACTGAGCCACCCAGGCGCCCCTAAATGTTTACTTATTTATTTTAAGAGAGTGCGTGCACTTGTGTGCCCTTGTGCAAGCAGGGGAAGGGGCTGAGACCCAGGGAGAGAGAGAGAATCCCAAGCAGGCTTCAAGCTGCCAGCACAGAGCCCAGCACGGAGCTCAATCCCATGAGCAGCGAGCTGAAATCAAGAGGCGGAAGCGTAACCAGCTGAGCCACCCAGGCGCCTCTCTCCATTCCTTTAGTATTTTTCTAATGTCTGTAAGTTCTGTAGTGATGTCCCCTCTTTCTTTGGTGGTGGTGGTGGTGAATGGTGCCTTCTCTTTCTTCTTGATCAATCCAGCTAGAGGTGTGTCGATTTTACTGATCTCCTAAAAGGTTTATATTTAAGAGACTGGGCCTTTTAAAAGTTTTTTAACCAGCCCATTCGGGCTTGAAAGGCAATGTCTTTTAGGCTTGCAGCCTCCCTTGCTGTATTTTTGTAAGTGTAGATGAAATGTTCGTGAGGCCACTAGGCCCTTTTCCAGGTTATTAATGCTTATGGGAACATTTTCCATGCCTGGTCTTCTCTCTGTCTGTTGAGTCCGTGGAGGCGAGAGTGATTTCTGTCCATCAGCCTGCTCTCGTGACCTCGCTGGTAGTCAAGGTGATACGTCCTTTTGCTGGAGGGGACTTTATCGAACCTGGCGTGAGTAAGAAACATACTAGACTTAAACATTTTTGCACGCAGAAGAGGAAAACTGTGTTATCTCAGAACCACAGATGCGAAGGATAACCAGCTGTCTCTCGTATATTAATGGCTCTCTTATTTGGAACATATGCACGTAATAACGACGTGTTGTTTTTTATTATACAAAATATTTACTGTTAAAAAGGCCCGTGTCTTCCCATACTTTGGCTACAAAGTATATTTTATCTGTGACCGTGATTGCAATCTCTTGTTTCTTTTGTCTTTGCATTCATGGCAAATTTCAGAGCTACACTCCTAGGACGGGGAGGAACCTTTGTGACTCTTGAGTCCGACAGCCCTCACTTTTGTCAAAGACCCTGAGGTCTGGGGAGGGGGGTGGGCCTGGCCCGGGGCACGTTGGAGGCTGAGGCTGGACGCAGGTGCCCTGGGACATTTCTACTCCATCAGCCACGGCTTTTCTTCTGGCGACAGGTGCTTGCGTTCACGATGTGAGGGGCATGGGATCCCCAGCCCCGGGTACAAAGGTGGCACTCGGGAGGGCAAAGCCAGATGGCGAACAGCCACCCTCTGAACCCACTGCCCTTCCGTTTCTAGGACCTCCTTGTGTCCCCTCGGGGCCAAGGGAGGTTTTTTTCCTGTGGGAGTTGCATTCTTTAAAAAAATAATAATAATTTTTTTGACAATAGCTTTATTGAGATATTTTGAAATTCACCCTTTTAAAGCACGCGGTTCTGTGGTTTTGTTACATTCACAGAATCGTCCAAACATCACCACTAATTGTAGAACATTTTTCATCACCCCTGAAAGGCACCCCATGCTCCCCTCCCCAAGTCCCTGCGAGCACTACTTTCTGGATGGATGTGCCTGTTCTGGACGGTTTCTAGAGATGGAATCATACCACACGTGGCCTTTTGGGGCTGGCTCCTGTAGCTTAGCGAAGGGCTGTCCAGGGTCACCCCTGCCCTCGTGCCCTGTTACGACCGAATGATATTCTGGCGTGTGAATGTGCTGCATTTTCGGTCCATCCATCTGTTGGTGGGCATTTAGATCGCCCCCACCTTTCAGCTGTTGTGATTCCCGCCGCGAACATTTGTGTACAGGTGTTTGCGTGAGCGTATTTTCTTTTCTCTTGGGTGTATTCCTGGGAGCGGAATTGCTAAGTCCTGTCATAACTCTGTTTAGCTGTTCGAGAAACTGCCAGACTATTTTCAGAGAGGCCGCGGAAGTTTAGATCCCCACCAGTGATACACGGGGATTCTTATGTGTGATTTGCTTTTACTGTTTTTTAAATGTCTGTTTATTTATTTTGAATTTTGTTAAATGTTTTATTTCTTTTTGAGACAGAGAGAGACAGAGCGTGAGCAGGGGAGGGGCAGAGAGAGAGGGAGACACAGAATCCGAAGCAGGCTCCAGGCTCCGAGCTGTGAGCACAGAGCCCGACGTGGGGCTCGAACCCACGAATCGTGAGATCATGTCCTGAAGTCAGACGCTTAACCGACGATCTATTTATAGATCTATTTATTTTGAGAGAGAGTGAGGGTGCGTGTGCGAGTGGGGGATGGGAAGAGAGAGAGGGAGAGAGAGAGAGACTTTCCCAAGCAGGCTCCGTGCTATCAGCACAGAGCCTGACACAGGGCTCGATCCCACGAACTGTGAGATCATGACCTGAGCCAAAATCAAGAGTCAGAACCTTAACCGCCTGAGTCCCCCAGGTGCCCCAAGTGTGCTTTGCTTTTAAACGAGGTGCAGAGCAAGTGTTCCGGTTACCCTTACTGATATAGCATTGCACGTTCAACAGATGTTAGAGTTCTTTTCGAGTCTTGAGCCTTCATATCAAAAGAAGATTTCTGGGGCGCCTGGGGGGCTCAGGCGGTTGAGGGTCCGACTTCGGCTCAGGTCACGATCTCACGGTCCGTGAGTTCGAGCCCCGCTTCGGGCTCTGTGCTGACGGCTCGGAGCCTGGAGCCTGCTTCGGGTTCTGTGTCTGCCTCTCTCTCTCTCTCTCTGTCTCCCTCTCTCCCTCTCTCTCTTTCAAGAATAAATAAACATTAAAAGGTTTTTTTAAAGGATTTTAATGCTTTTTATTTCACTTTTAAAGGTGACGGATCCCAGCTCCAACACTTCCTGTGAGGTCTTGAGCAAGTGACTACTGTCCCCTTTAGTTTCTTCATCTGTAAAGCGTTTGTGATTGAATCAGCCTCAAAGGGGGGGTCGAGTGGATTCATGTGCCTGAAGCACTCAGCCTGGTCCCTGGCAGTCGGCAAGCTCCGTATAAGCGCTGGCGGTCGTCTTGACCTTACGATCGCGTTGTCGCGGTGGGGATTTGGGGGAGCACTGCGCCCCAGCCCGGCCTCACAGCTCCGCGGCAGCTGCCGTCGTGGCTTCCTCCTCCTGGGCGCCACCGGGGCGTGTGTCCAGCAGGTTGAGACGGGGCCCCCACGCAGAAGGAGCGTCCCTAACCACCCCCCCCACCCCCCACCCCGCCCCGAGCGGATTGGGACTCTGCAAAATGCATTCAAGGCGATGCTGGAGAAGCTTTTTAGCTTGAGAAGACGTCCTGGACCTTGTGACACTCAGACCCTCCCTCGGGGTGGGTGTGGTACGGCGGCCTGGAAGGACGAGACCCTGAGGGAAGCTTCCAGAACGTGAGGGTGGGAGCATGCACAGGGAGGGGCCCGGGACGAGGGAGGAGTTGGCACCAAGGGGTCAAGGGAGCTTACCTGACAGTGTTGAGTCTTTTGCCTGAAGTCTCACACGTTTGGTGTTGAAAACTTAGCTAATAGAGACTGAAAGGACGTGATGAAAACTCCCCGTGATTCCATAACCCAGAGCTTCCGGCCCACTTGTGCTGTGACTTCCCCAGCTGAGAGGTGGGGGACAGTGGCAGGATGCGTAGGGGAGACGGGGCAAGTTAGAACGCGTCAGGGCAGAGGGCCGGCCGTGACACAGTCCTTGTGGCACGGAGCGTCCTTGGAGGAAGGGCCAGGTAGTGACCTGTTGGCCAGGTAGTGACCACTGTTCGTCTGTTGCTGGACACCCAGCTGGCTTCTGGGTTTTCACAGATCTGGGCTGCTTGCTAGTAAGCCTTCTCGAACCTCGTCTGCCCTCCCGGAAGCCTCCGCCCTGGGCCCGTCCCTGTCCCGGACCCCCCCGCCCTCTGGTTCCCATCGAGTGGCCCCGTGGACCGCCCTGGCCTTGCCTCATCGGGCAGCGGGGAGCCTGGGGACTTCCTGGCCTCCCCGCCAGCCGTGCAGTAAGTGGCCAGAGGGGTATGAGACCAGGACGGGGCAGTTTTCTTCGGCAGCCTCCGAGTGGCTTCCCGGGACCGGCAGCTGGCGAATGGTGACAAGCCCCTGGTGCCGAGAGACCACGGGAGCCCTCCGCTGACGGTGCGCCCAGCGCCCGGGCTCCGCCGGGTTCGTTTCTCTGGGCTGTTGTTCAGGCTTTAGCAAGAGAATGAGGAAAGCTCCCGAACATCTCCTTTGTTCTCCACATTCTTCCATCGATCCTGTTCTTCAGGGTTGATTTATTGAACACCTGCTATACGGTTGGGCGTCCCAGAGGGAATGATAGATACACCGTCCTGTTGAGTACGTGTGATGTCCCCATGCTACAGGTGTTAGTTGGCCGGCTTCATTGAAAACAAAAACAGAAAACTTAGGGGCGCCTGGGAGGCGCAGTCGGTTAAGCATCTGACTTGGGCTCAGGTCACCATCTCACGGTCCGTGGGTTCGAGCCCCGCGTCGGGCTCTGTGCTGACAGCTCACAGCCTGGAGCCTGCTTCAGATTCCGTGTCTCCCTTTCGCTCTGCCCCTCCCGTGCTCGTGCTCTGTCTCTAAAATATATAAACATTAAAAAAAAAAAAAAGATGGGGAAGGCGGTATTGCCTAAAAATTAAAACAAACAACAACAACCTTATTTTGAGATGATTGTAGATTGACACGTAGTTGTGAGAGGTAACAGACCTTGGGTGCCCCTCCCCTAATTTCCCCCAGTGGCGGTATCTCGCACAACCGCGGTCCGAGGTCACAACCGGGATGTCGACCTCGACACAATCCGCCGGCCTCGTTCAGATTTCGCCAGTCTTACACGCACTTGGACACGTGCCTCTGCGTGTGTGTGTGTGTGTGTGTGTGCGTCTCCGTATCATATCTGCTTCTGCGTCGGTCTGTCTTTCTCTGTGCCCCTTTGTGTCCGTGTGTTTGTATGTCCGTGTGCGTGTTTGTGAGTGTCTCCGGGAGCGTTTGTGCCTGTGTGTCTGTGAGGCTGTTTCATTTTATGGGGAGGAAGTGAAGTCCCGGGGCCCCGGCCCTGCCCAGGACCCGTCCGCCGGGGCGCACACAGAAGTCTTGGGCTCTCCGTCTGGCCCCTCTGACCCCACGTCATGACTGGCTCCAGGAAGAAAAGGGCTGCTCGTCGCTGCCCTTCCTGGACACGGTAACCCCATCGGTCGCTGCCGCGGCCGTGAGCCGAAAACCCAGACAGGCTAGAATCATAACACGTCGGTGCCCAGCCGCTGGCTTCTCCGTCTCCCAGAAAACCGGGGCTCCCAGAAGGGAACAGTCGCCTGACCTCACCCTGCCAGCTGGTCGGGGGCTGGTCTGAGGCCGTCTCCTCCAGCTCTGCCTGCGGCAGTAACCGCAGGGAACTTTTTCCGAGAGGTGAAAGGAGAGAAGTCCCTGTTGAGCACGAGTACCAGGCTCAGGATTCAAATCAGTTACCAGGGAGATCGCTGGGGGACATTTGGGAAGGTTTCTGGGCAGGAGAGGACTCTGGACGCGTCCAGGGTGGCCTCGGACGGTTAGCCTGCCCCCGGGTGTGTGCCAAGGGACACTGATGACTCGGGTGTTGGGATGACTTCTCCTCCTTGCTCACATGTGTTTGGGAACAGGTTATAGGAATCTGTGCTGGGTTGTGCGCGGCAGGACTTATCAGTGCCTTTCATGCTCCGACGTTCGCTCTGACCCTCCGGGTAGAGGACAGATTGCTATTCTGCATCATGCACTTCGGGAACTGCTTGCTAAGACGCCCTCCGACATGAGATTCTGAGAGTTCAGGACATCCATCGCTCTGCTGGGGCCGATGGTGGGACCAGCAGCTCTCAGGTAAATGTGGAGGCTCTTTCTCGGCACGGGAAAAACAGGAATGACATGACGAGTGGGAGGTGGGATGCAGATGTGCCCCCCCCCCCCCCCGTGATCACAGCCGTGTGCCTCTGCGTGTGCCTGTGTGGACAAGCGGGGGAGGTCGGCCGCCTTAGGTTGACAGAATTCCAGGTGATTTATTATTTTTAATATAAGATTTTTCTTCCTTAAACCAACAAAGGAGGTTGGGCTCCATTCACTGGGGCAATAAAAAGCCATTGTGTGTTTGAAGCAAGGGTTGAGGGTTTAAGAGAATTTTTCTGTGTGGTGTCGGGCAGGCGAGCTGGAAGGAAGGAGACAGGCAGAGACCGCTGGGAGACGGCGGCCGGGGTCCTGGCCTGGGCAGGGGTGGTGGCCGAGAAGGGAGAGCTGCATGTGGCCTCACGGCTTCGCAGTTTCCCAAGGCCCAGAGAGGTTATGTCACGTGCCCTGAGTCACACAGCTGATGGCCTGCAGACCCGGGACTTGGAGACAGTTCTGCAATTTCCGAGTCTTGGAACATTGCCACCTGGCACATAGCCGTCTTCATCTGCCTCGCATTTTCGCCAGCATTCAGGGTACGTACTGCTAATCTTCGCTGTAGAAAACAAGGCTTGTGTGTGTGTGTGTGTGTGTGTGTGTGTGTGAGAGAGAGAGAGAGAGAGAGAGAGAGAGAGAGAAGGAGAGTCAAGATGTCCGTTGCAGCATAACCCCATGCATTTCTCCAAGACGGAGAACTTTCAGCACGTCCCAAGGCCCTGTGGCACCCTGAGCGTCACGGAAAGGTGGAGGCATCGAGACTGTGCCCTGTTTTAAGGGTTAGCAGCTGCTTTCCGGTCACTTCTGGTCTGTAGGCCCTTGTTGGATGCTTTTGGGGCCAGAGACGCTTGGGAATTTTTCAGCTGGTGGCCAGCGTCTTTGGTGCAGAGGCTGTATTTCACCTAACGCCCAGTGGCGCCTGGGCTGCACAGGGTACTTGTGCAAAACATGTGAATAGTCACACCCAGTGTGCAAAAAGCTGAGACTACAAATAGCCCCCAGGCCAGGCAGGTTTCACCGCCAAACGAGCTCAGAAAACTTTTGGTTTCCAGAAGTTTGGGCTGTGGGGGCTCTGGGGAAGGGTTTCGGGATGGGTGCCGTGATTGCCTCGACACGGTAGATGCCCTTGAATTACAGAAAGCCCCGGGGTACGGGAGAATCTCGGTTTCCGTGACTGGGAGAGAAGGTCCTCTCCTGGATTTTTCCACAATGTAGAAACGTCGGGGGCAAGGTGGTGGGCGCCTGGGGGGCTCCGTCGGTTGAGCATCTGACTTCGGCTCAGGTCACGATCTCGCGGTCCGTGAGTTCGAGCCCCGCGTCGGGCTCTGGGCTGACAGCTCGGAGCCTGGAGCCTGCTTCGGATTCTGTGCCTCTCTCTCTCTCTCTCTCTCTCTCTCTCTCTCTCTCTGCCCCTCCCATGCTCATGCTGTCTCTCTCTCTCTCTCTCAAAAATAAATAATCACTTTAAAAAAAGTTGAAAAAAAGAAACATAGGGAAGGAGTCACATCTGATCGTAAGCCCAGGCGGCTGCCAGGGTCGGGTGACAGAGCAAGGAAAATGATCGGCCTGCTGTTCACAGACCCCTGCACTGCTTGACTGCGGTGAGCGTGTTCCTTCTTAAATCTTAGAGAAGGAGAGGGTGGCCCCCCGTGTGCCCATTGTCCCCCCCGTGCCAGGGGGCGTCGGACACTCCCTCGTATTCGCTCCATTCTTGCCCGGTTGCTGGCAGCCAGGCCTGCCCGGGCCTCAAGCAGCTCCGTGAATCCATCCGGCAGCCTGTTACCGTCCTGCACAAATGCCCCCGGTGGCCCCGGGAGGGACTCCCGGAGGCCGCGAGTCTAGACGGGATGCATCCCCGCATTCAGAAGCTAAGTGGGTCTTTATTAAGATCGGAAAAATCCATTTTTAACCGAATTTGAAGGTCACCCTGTGCTTGGGTTTCTCCCCAGCGCGCTGAGAGGGACTGTGTGACCGCAGCACTTGCGGACCGGCCACAAGCCTTGGGGCGGGCAACACTGTTGTCAGGGGTCCCAGCACCCCAGGACGGGAGCCCCCGGGCCGTCTGGTGTCCTCGGGCCAGCAGCCTGCTTCCCGAGGGATCAGAGGAGGGACTGGATGTGATTCTTCCATGGATCGACCACCGATTGAGCACCGACTGTGTGCCAGACGCAGGAAGGACCAGGGGCTGGTCCCAAGGGGCGCAGAGCCCGGTGGGAGAGCTGGACGGACGGATGGACGATTCCAGGACGGCGGAATGAGGCCTGGGCCGGGGTCGGCATCCGGGGTAAAGAATGTGGGAACACATGTGGGGCGGGGAGGGGCGGGGAGGGGCGGGGAGGGGCGGGCCGGGCTCTCTAGCTTCAAAACCCCACATCTGTATCCTGGTTTGGGGCCCAAAACCCCAAAGAGGTCAGCACCTCCAAGCGCAGTCCCACAGGTTGGGTAAAGGGAGCCCCCGACGGTCACGAGAGAGTCAGCCCGTCCTCGGCGCTAAAGTAAACTCCTCCCTACGCCGGGTCACTTGGCAGTTCTCTCAGGATCGAGCTTCCGCGTCACCTTGGAGCGGGCCCCTTCCCTGGGTGCTCCTGTCTCCTGGGCGGACAGCGGGAACGTCCCGAGGGCTCCGACCACGGCACGGCCGAGAGCCCGAGGCCGGGAGGGACCGGGGTGGGCGCGGACCGCACGGCCGGCCCGGGGCTGGCCCTGAGCTTTGCAGCGCGAGCCGGGCTGTCGTGAGCGGAGCAGCGGTCAGCGCGAGCCTGTTCACACGTGGCTCGGCCACGCCTCCGATGTGTGATGAGCGTACGGGGCAGCTTCTCAACGAAGGGTCCACGGCAAACCACCCAGCCGAGTGTGTTTTCTGTAAGGAGGCCTCAGTTCTTGCCGCCCAGGGCACCCTTGTGGTTGGGGGGGCCTCACGGGCCGCGGCTGCCTGGGGCACCCGGCTGTGGCCCTCGGGGTCCTCGCTGCCTGGTTGCGAGTGGAGAGGTGGGGGGGGGGGGGGGGGGGGGGGGGGGAGGAGGCGGGATCAGGAGCCCCACCTGCCTGGGCCTGTGGCCTCCAGCCCTCTTTGTCCCTCCTCTCTGCTGTCACCCTGTTGGGGGAGGGGGGCCTCAGGGCCACAGAGCGCCCGGGGGAGGAGCCCTTGTGTCCCTCGATGTACTAGGGGAGGGGGCCCTGCGTCTGCCGGCTGGATGAAGGGCTGGGTGCCCAGCTGGCCAAGTGCGCACGTCTTCCAAGCGCCCGCTGGGGGCAGGCTCCCACCCGGGACCGGGCAGGGGTGCCCGTGGCCGTGGACAACACACGCCGGGGCCTCTGCCTGCTGGGAGCCGACCTAGCGGCCAAGGAGACGGGCACAAGAGAAGCGAATGAGCAGAGCGTGGGCAGGTGCGCCTGGCGGTGGCCGATGGGGTAGCCGGGAAGGAGGTGGCCCGGAGTCCTGCGGCCGGAGGCTTGTCCTGGGGAGAGCGCCAGCTGCTTCCCCCGTGGGGAGACCCTGGCGACTTTAGAGGTGCCGTGCACCTTTTCCCCTGGTCAACCCTGGACGCCACCGTTTGATTCTGAGGAGCACTGCAGAGACCCCTCCCTCACCTCCCAAAGCCCCCCCGCCCCGCCCCCCCCCAGCTCCTGGCTCCCCGGGCCCCCGCCCCGCCTTCCTGGCCAGGCCTTCTCTGCGTTGGCAAAGTGTGAGCTGGGGCGGGGGGTGCCTTCTGTCCCCCGTGGGGCTCGCGCGGAGCAGGGCGTGAATGCCTGGCCCGTCGTTCTGACCAAGACGCGAGGGAGGGAGACGCGCCGTGGACCCCCTCCCCGAGAGTCCCGCTGTGTGTATTCTCTCCCAGGCGAGGAGAGGCTGGCTTGTTCGCCAAGACTCTCCTCCTCCGTTTCTGCGTGAATACGCGGTGTTTCCTTGTCCGTCAAAAAGCGTTGGGGGCGGGGCCTCAGAGGTCGCGCCTCTGCCCTTTGTTTTCTCTCTGAAGTCTAAGTTTGGGAGCTCGGGATCCAAAAAGGATCCATCGGGCACGTTCTGTTCGGAGGGCATACCTCGCCCGCTTAGCCACGGGCAGCAGGGAGCGTTTGCGAGCGGGAGTGCGACGTGACCGCAGACAGAGCTGACCCCCGTGTGGAGGCCAGGGTGGCATCCGGAGGCTGGTAGCCGAGAGAGCGGGGGTTAGGGGGAGACTACTGCACCGGTCCGAGCCCAGATGTGGGGGCAGCACGGATGGGCACTGTGGGGTGGGACAGGCCGGGCCCGGAGACAGACTTCCAGGCCGGAAGACGTGGCCGCCTGCTCTCTCTGACTTCGCCCTGCTCTCTTTTCTCCTAAATAAAAATAGCCAGGACTGTCACCGTGTTCTCTGCCGTTTGAGGACAATCCCACCTGCTCCCCTGCCTGCTCCCTGACACGTTGTCACTCTCTTCCTCCCTTTCCTTCCACCTTCGGATATACTTGGGTCTCATCTTTGTCACCAGCAGTGTTTGTCCCTGTGGGCCAAGTTTATCTTCCCACGTGGGGCTCCAGGGTCCCTCGCGGCAGGGACCTCTTGGAAGAATCCTTGGGTGTCTGTTTTCACCTGGGCGCCCTCCTTGGAGCCCAGATGTGCTGCACGTGGGGCCGGGCCCGGCCTGGGGGGAGCGGGAGGCCGAGTCATGCCTCGTCCGGCCGCCCCCCTGGTGACAGGCCACAGGCTCCTGGCCGCGCCCCCTCCTGTCGGCTCTTTCTCCTCTACCCCGGGCTCCTGGGGCCTTGGCTCCCGACCCCACAGAGGATTTCTCCCCAGAGGCTCACGCCTTGGGTCCCGTCCTTTCCTCTGGGAGCGGGTCCTCTGGGGCACCTGAGCTCACATCTGGCTTTGGGCCTCTTGCCGAGCCCCCACCTCCTCCCCAGGAGCCCCCACCCCTGCCCTCTTCCTGGTACCGCGTTCAGGATGACCACTGTGGGCAGCGGAACGGGGTCCCGCAGCCCCAACTCCCCTGCCACAGACACCCGGCCTGCCCCCTTGCCCCCCACACCAGAGAGGTCCGACCGCTGGCCCAAGGCTGCACAGCAGAGGCCCGTGTTTGGCCCGCTGCTCCCCGCTCAGGCTTCATGGCCTTGCTTCTTTCTCTCTTCCTTCGGATTCTTCCAGCCCGTTCGTGCCCACCGTCCTGACGTTCTGTGGTCGGGGGGGGAGCGGCAGCCCTCACGGCCCCTGCTCACTGCCCGCCCTGCTTGGGCAGCCCGTAGTGACCTCTTGTCAGCGGTGGGGTGTCCCTGCGAGCCCTGAGGGGAGGGGGGCAGGGACTCGCCCGTGGAGGCCGCACCGCCCGGGAGGGGACCTGAACCGAGCGCCAGGTCGCCTGCACCCACTGATTCGTTCATTCGGCAAGTACCCGTTGTGCCCGGTTAACGTCTGGCAACCATGTGGTTCCCAGAAGCAGACGCCGCCCCTCCCTCACAGAGCTCCCCTTCGCGGGGAGAGAGACAGTGCGAGTCACGGAACCACACCAAGTGTTAAGCTTGCAGCTGGGGTGAGGGCTCAGAAGGAGAGGAACGCGGTACCTGGAAAGTAGGGGATGGAGGCCTTTAACTTCATGGAGACATCTGGAAGGCTTCCTGGAGGAAGGGACTGCTGATCCAAGGGCTGAACAACAGGGGAAGTGGACCAGGTGTTGGAGGGGGCGCAAGAGCATTCCAGGAAAAGAGCTCCCAGGGAGTGCAAAGGCCCTGAGGCAGGAGAGAGGCCCATGGTGGGGAGGGAGGCTGTGTCTATAGATGAGGCAGGCAGGGCTGGAAACACCCAAGATACAAAGGGCTGGGGGGCTGGGGGCCCCACGGAAGGGTTTCAGCTGGGAGTGACATGGCTAGATTCGCCGTATGAGGAGCCTTGTGATTCTGGAAGGTACAACGAACACGAGGGCAGCAGGTTTTCAGCCTGATGTGAACCAGCAACAGGGGCCTTCCCGGGGGGCAGAGACACAGGGGCGACCCCCTGGGGCTTGTGTGACCAGCTGGAGGCCCCAGGTGGCCTTTAGGCTGCGGAAAGCATCTATCTGGGGGGGGGGGGGGTAGAGAAAGGCTCTCCCCCTCCCCCGCCCTCTGCCCGCCCTTCTGCAGGCGACAGGGACTCCTGGCGCCCTCCCCGGGGCGGTTCATTCACAATCTCCCGCTGCCTCCTCCAGGCCTCGAGGGTGGACGTGCTGGCCCCCCGCCAGCCCAGCCTGCCTGCGGGCCCAGCGCCCCCTCCCGCGACGCCCCCGCCCCGGCCTGCCCTTTCTTTATGGCAGGCCCCGCGCTAATTCCCGGCGCAGAGAGGTGGGCCCGGGGCCGCGGCCAAGAGCGGAGAGACTGTTTACTGCCTCCGGCGGCTCTCGGCTCCAGCGGTCCGGCGGGCTGGCCTCGCGGTGACATGTTTATTCTCCAGGCCTGCCGCTGGCCCCGGCTCCTGGCAGGGTCCGGCGCGGGGCTCGCGGGGACGGGGACGGGCTGGCGGCTGGGGGCCGCTCACGTCCCCGAGCCGCTGTCTTCTTTTCCTCCCGTTCTCACGTTCAAGGAGGCAGAATGAGGGGCCGCCCCCCCCCCCCCCCAGGCTGAGGGCACCGTCCTCCCCGCGGCCGAGGCCTTGCCCCTTCAGCCAGGAGCCACGCGCGGGCCTCTCCCGGGAGACCCTCTGCAGGCAGGGTGTTCAGGGCCCGGGTCCGGTCCGTCTGCGGCTCGCCAGGTGGGTGGGTGCCGCCGGCCAGCCTCAGTCACTCGGTCCTTTGGCAGATCCGTGCCGAGCCCCGGGCGTGGGCCGGGCCCCCGATGATGGCGGCGAGCAAGACAGAGGAGGCCCCGTCCCCTGGGGCCGGCGGCCCAGCCGGGAGCGGCCAGTCGTGCCCCGGCGGGGGTCCCCGAGGACCTGAGGATCGTTCCCAGGCCCCCCTTTCCGCAGAGCCGTAAAGCACCACGTACAGGATGGAGCACCGGCTGGGGAGTTGGGACCCTTGACTGGCCAGAGACCTTGGGTGATTCATGCTGTCTTGCCTCAGTTTCCCCGGGGCCTCTCAATATTCCTTCCGGATCTGGGTTCTTGAGCTCCGGGGGCGAGGGACCACGCCCCGTGGCTGGGGCCTCGTCCCGCAGCGTCTCAGCAGGTGCTCCTGTGTCCCGGGGAAGGACCAGCGGGCCGGTGCCCCCACGAGGCCTGCTCCCGGGCCCGGAGCTTTCTCTGAGACACCGGTCCTTAAAGGCAGCCCTTCCCTCGCCCACCGACCTCTTGCTGTCTTCTCTCCTCGCTCCTTTGGGTCTTTGCCCCACACGCCACCTGTCCCCTTTCAGATGATTCCACGGGCATCTCTGGGGTCCCCAGGCCCCGAGTCGGCAAGCTGCCTCTTCAAAGACCAGCCGGTAAATATTTCAGGCTTTGTGGGCCGGTCTCTGGGTTTCTGCCCTATAT
This sequence comes from Panthera uncia, assembly GCF_023721935.1. Classification (NCBI taxonomy): domain Eukaryota; kingdom Metazoa; phylum Chordata; class Mammalia; order Carnivora; family Felidae; genus Panthera; species Panthera uncia. The sequence continues at coordinate 22,145,331 of NW_026057589.1, forward strand.
TCTTCTTATTGATTTATTTATTTACTTATTTATTTAACAAACACTCCTTTAAAAATGTAACAAGTGTTCTTGGCTCAGCCGGTGGGTGGCAGACCGGCAGGGTGGGGTGGGGGCTGGCTCAGTGTGTCAGCACACGTCCAAAGTTTGTGTCGTCCGGGCGCTAACCGTGGCCCGGGCCCGCTGAGCTGCCCACACCCTGGCCCCATTAACTCTGATGACAACCGTGTATGATAGGTGCTATGAGCCCATTTTACAGATGAGGAAACTTAGGCCACAGGGGATTAGGGAACCTGCCCCAGGTGTCACAGCTGGTCAGGACAACACCAGGATTTGTCCCTAGACCACCAATGTCTTATTTGTTTATTATTTTTTTAATCATTATCAATGATCTCTTTTTTTTTTAACGTTTATTTTTGAGAGAGAGAGGGAGACAGAGCGTGAAAGGGGGGGAGGGTCAGAAAGAGAGGGAGACGCAGAATCCGAAGCAGGCTCCAGGCTCTGAGCTGTGAGCACAGAGCCCGACTCAGGGCTGGAACTCACAAACTGAGATCGCGACCTGAGCCAAGTTGGACGCTCAACCGACTGAGCCACCCCCCAGGCGCCCCTCCAACGGCCCCGTTTTTAACCGCAGCGCCTTGCCACATGGCTGTGGGTGCCTGACTTCTCTGCCTTCTGCCCGCACCCGGTTATTCTGAGTGTAAAGGAAGCCCAGGGTCTGTGTTCTGTCCCTGCCTTTTTCTGAGTCTCTCTTGGGCTCCAGCTGGCACGTATCCCCCTTGACATCTGCCCCCTCCCATCGTCTCCCCCAGTACCTTCGCCCGCCCAAATTAGGGAGATGAGATGGCCTCTAGGGCAACCCAGAGTCCCAGGAACAGCTTCAACAGCACCTGCTTCTCCACGGCCAGCCCACGGGTCACGCAAGGCAAAGCGGTGTCCCTTCGGCTGCTTGGCCCACATTCTGCAACCTTATATCTGAGCCACATGGGCTCAGCCATAGCACGTGACCCGAGGCAGGGACGAGGAGCCCCAGGCAGGCAGCCCAGACGTTGCCTGCGGGGCCTGCCCCTGCGGTGGAGGCAGCTGAGGCTGGGAGGGCCCCTGGGAGAGGCTGTCCCTCACCCCTGGTTGGGTACCAGGCACAAAGAGTGACCCATTGGTGTCCTGAACCAGTTGGCCACCAGAAGCTGGTTCTGAACTTTCCAGCTTCCAGGGTTGCTGTAAAAAAATATTTCAAAAAAAAGGAATTTGGACAAGTAGTTCAAAGGAGAAAGAAAGCAAATAATAAGCATAGAGAGAAGCGTTTCCATGAAAACTGTTAAAATACCGGAAAAGCAGTAAGCTCTGGTGCTGGTGATGTTGCATCAGTATGGCTCATTCCCCCTGGGAGTGACAGCACAGATCTGTGTCATACGTTCTCCCCCCAAACCGCTCGTCCATACGCGCCCAGGGCTTTTCCAGCCCTCCACGGTTCGACCTGCAATCTCGTTTCTGAAAACCCATCCTAAGGAAGTAACTTGCAAGAAAGGAAAGCGACCAGGCGCGCAGAGGTGTTCTTTGCTCTATTTGTCATCACGGGGACAGCTCCAAACGTCCACCGGCACGACATGGTTAGGGAGAACTACCGTGTGCCCCGTGAGCGGAATAGGACGAGGCGGTGACAGACCGCCGTAGAGGCCCCTCAGGCCCATCAGCTCCGTGCTGGGACCTAACGCTGAGTAGAAAGACGCAGGTCACAAAGTCGCATCTGTGCCTTGGTGGCAGCCGTGAGGAAGCACGTCCGCGCGTCGGGGCTGGAGGAGGACGTGCGACGCCAATGACGTGTCTGTGTTCAGGAGGTGAGGGGCCCGCCCTCCCACCTGTGACACTGTCACCAGCCCGTCGTCCTAAACGTGAGGGAGGTGCTTTTGCCGCTCCCGAGCTGGGACGGGTCTGGGCCCTGCTTCCGTCATCTGGGAGACGGGGTGCACCTTCGCGGCTCTCCTGGCGGCTGGAGGGTCTGGAGGGGCCTGCTTTGCAAGCCCCCTGCGGGTGACCACGCGTGACTCTGCTTGGAGCTCGGTTATTACCAGCCTCCCCTGGTGAGACCAGGGGGCCCGGCCTCTCTACTGGGGACCCACCAGGCAGGCATGGGGTGGCCTGTCCAAGGCCCCGCAGCTCCCGCCAGCTGCAGCCGGGCGCTGGCCCCGGGCCGTTTCCCCGGTTTCCGTGCTGCCACTTGGGGTAGAGCATTCCGGGGCCTCCTTCCCGGCACCTGATGAGACCTTTGGACTCTCGGGGTCCCGTGGCCACGGGGAGCCGAAAGCTTCTGTGCCGCCGGTGCCCCTTGAGACGCGACCCGTCACATGGCTTCCATTTGGTGGCGGATGCCTGACGTGGGCTGGGTCGTGTCCCCCGAATTGCCCCAACCGCCAGCACCTCCGAATGTGACCGTGTGTGGACGCCGGGCCTTTGAAGACGGGATTCAGTTAAAACGAGGCCATTAGGGTGGGCCCTGGCCCAGCGTGAGCGTGACTGGTGTCCTTGTGAGCGGTTGGGACCCAGGTCCGGGGGAGGGGCCGTGTGAGGACACGGGGAGAGGCCTTGGGAGAAAGCCGCCCTGCCCCCCGCCGGGGTCTCGGACCCGCAGCCTCCGGAAGGGGTGTTGAAGCCACCCGGCCCGCGGGGCCTGCCCGTGGCCGCTCCGGCAAGCTAGCTGCCCCCCAGACCTCGTGCCGGGACGCCCGCCCGCTCCCAGGTGACAGCGGAGGATCTCGGCAGTGCACGCACGCTGGACGTTTCCCGTCGGGCGTCTAGAGCACGTCTCCCGCTGTCACAGAATAGCGGTGCCCGGACCCCGGCGGCCGCCGCCCGCGTCTCTGCCACTGCCTGAGTGCCCTCGTCAACGAGGCCGGCCCTGCCGTGCGTGCCGTGTAAGGAACATGTCCCCGGCCCGGGGAGCCCGGGCTCACACCCTCAGGAGCCCCCCTGAGGGGACCCCGTGACCTCGAAGGCCATCTTCCGGGCCCAGACTCTGCGCTGGGGTTCTTGCGGGAGCTGAGAGCCTCCGAGGACCCCCTCAGCCTGGGGCAGGGCGTAGGGGGCAGGTGCCTGCGGGCGGCCCGCGCCCACGGGCTCGGAGGGCGGAGGTCAGTGGGCTGCACTGAGTCATTTGTGTGGGAACGGAGGCCTGGGTCGTCCCCACCCAGATTTTCTGTGCCGGTTCCGGGAGGGAGGGAGAGGGGGCGAGCGAGCGCCGGTGAGCGAGGTGGAGGGTGGAGGCCGTCCCCGGGCATCTCCTGCCAGACTGGGAGCCGGCACCGGCGGCCTCCCTCCGGGTACACGGTATCCCATAATAGGGGCTGGCTGTTCGCAGTCCAGAGACAGAAGAAAGATTGACATCATGCGAGTATCGGGTTCGGTGACTGGAATGTCCGTCGGGCCCGTGTCCACAGGAGCGGCTTCTCCTCCCCCGGCGGGATCTGCTCGGGCGGCAGCAGCGTGTGGGAGCCGAGCGTACGGGGTGCCGTGTCCCCCTCGCTCACATCTGCCGATCCCGCGAGTGCGGCCTTATTTGGAAACGAGGGCTTTGCAGATGGAATCGAGTTACGGTGAGGCCACTGCCTGCTGTCCCCGCAGGGAGAGGGACACACGCACGCGCACACACACACACAGGCCACGTGAGGACGGACGCAGGGATGGGAATATGGCAGCTACGAGCCACGATCCCCGAGCGTGGCTGGCAGTCACCAGAAGCCAGCAAAGGCAGGAAGGATCTGCCCTCGGAAGGCGCGGGGCCCCGCAGGCTCAGTCGGACCCCTGCCAACTGAGATAGGGGATCTGTGACCCACCCGGTTTGGGGAGCGCGGTAACGGCAGGCCTGGGGCACCCTTCCGTCGGGCCTTCCCCTCCCCCCACAGCCCTGGCACCTTCCCTCTGGCGGCCTGCGCCCGCGCCAGGAGATGAGAGCATCTTCCGTGCGGCCCCGTGGGATGACAGCGGGCGGCACATAGTGGGGCTGCAGGAAACGTTTGTTGAGTGGCTGAGGGGGATCCTGGGGGCTGTGGCAGGAGGACGGGGGCGGGGCGGGGGTGGGCGGGAGGAGGAAGGCAGGGTGACCCTCGGAGCAGACCCTGTGGCCACAGCAGGGCGGCCCCTTCCCCTCCCGCGCGCGCCCTCCCCGCCGGGCCCAGGCCTGGCTTCTGTGCAGGCCCAGCGTGGGCGCTTTTCAGCGTCCCTCTCCCGCCTCTTGCTGGCTGCCTGGCTGTGGGTTTTCTTGGGGAACAAGCGAGGCGGCCTACGGGAAGAGGCGTGCCTGACCTCCGCGTGGGTCCCGACAAAGGCTGATCGGGTTGATGCGTAGGTGGGGCTCCGGGAGGCAGGGGGGCACGGTGGTTGACGGCGGGGGGGGCGGGGGGGGGGGGGGGCGGTCTGATCGGGGCCTTGGCTGCCCCACTGCTGTCCTGGGGCAACTTGAACAACTGACTCTATCCCTCTCTGCCTCAGTCTTCCCGTCTGGAAAATGGGGGTGAGGAGGCCCCAACCTGACAGGTGGCCAGGAGGGGGCGAAGTGTGGCGGGAGCTTCACACGGGCTGTCAGCGAAGCCGGGAGGTGGGAAGGGGGAGAGCGTGCCTGGCGAGGCGGTGCCTCGTCTGCGTTTCCGGGCGAGGCCATCCAGAGGCAGCTTCTGGGTGCAAGAAACTGGTCACCCCTTAGAAGGGCTGTGCACTCCGCCTCCCTCTGGGTTTGGCGGAGGGGACGGGAATCCCAGGCTCAGAGGCAGCATAGCGCCTTGTGGGAGAGGTGGCGGGTGTTCAGACCTGTGTGCTCCCCCCCCACCCCGCCCCGCCAGGGGTGCCGTGGATCATGGGATCAGGGGTAAGATTGGAGTGTCTGCTCACCCCCACACCTCCCTCCTGGGACCCAGTGCCTGCCTCAGGGAACGTCTAGCAGAGTCAGAGGGCGGCCTGCGTGATGGGACAGAGGCATCCGGCTGGGGTAGAGACCCCAGGCTGCTCAGCCGGCAGCCGGGGCCCCGGTCACCGTCTCTGTCCTTCTGGGCGAGACGGGGGGCTCCCCAGGAGGCATTTTGTCCTGCCGTCCGTCGTTTCTTTCCTTCCTGTGTTTTCCGAAATTGCCCCGTGTGCCTGGGGATCACCGGCCCCCATGCTTGGTCCCCCAGGGCCACCAAGGGGCCTGCCTGATGCCCATTGAACAGATGGGATCACTGAGGCCTGCCCAGCTGGTGTTTCTCATTCTTTGTTTCTGGCCTGGGCCCGGGGGAGGCAGGCCCCCGCTGGCGTCCCGGCCCTGCGGCCCCGGCAGGAGTCGACCTGGGGACAGGTGGGCCGCACTTGCCAGGGTGGCCCCCGCCTGAGGGAGGGGCATCCCTGCCGCTGTGTTCGGTGCTCCAGGTGGGGCCCGGGCCGCCCGGCCTGCGTGTTCCGGCCCGGTGTGGGGCCGTCGCCCCCTCGGCCCGTCCCCACAGGCCTTCCCCGTGGGCGAAGCCGCGCAGCGTGACCCCGCGGCTGGGCGTTGGGAGCGCCTCTCGGTCCCCCTTTCCAGTGGGTGGCTGTGAACATAGCACTTGGTTTCAGTTAGGGCCGGGCGGGCGGGGGTCCGGTTTCCCTGCTCCTGGAGGAATCACCGGCCCACACGTTGCCAGGAGGCTTGGCTGGGAGAGGCCAGCGCGGCTCCAAGCCGGCGAGCGGGCGGCGGCACAGATGGAAACTCGATCACCCGGCTCAGCAGACTGTTTGATTTATTTTAAAATCAAGCAGATGGCTGCTACAGGGGTTTGTTTGAGTTCAGCGCGGAGCCGGGCCTGCGGCCAGGAGCCTCGGGCAGATGTGCCAAAACTTTTCAATGACTTTGGTCGTCAAACCACCTCTTCCCCTCCTGTTTGAACTTGAGCCTCGCCACACACACGTCGGCCTTCCAGCACCTTCTCCCGCGGCTGCGGTGTGCGCCTTCTCTGCTTCTCTTTGTCTGTCTCACGGCCTGGGTCTCTGTCTTTGTCTTCCGGCTTCTCTCTCTCCACTGAGTGTCTCTGTGTTTCTCTGCGTCTCTGTCTGTCTCTGTGTCTCTGTCTCTCTGTGTCTCTCTCTGTTTCTGTGTCTCTTTGTGTCTGTCTCTCTATCTCTGTGTCTCTCTTTGTCTCTGTGTCCCTCTGTGTCTCTGTCTATATGTCTCTGTCTCTGTCTCTCTATCTCTGTGTCTGTTTCTTTCTGTGTCTCTGTGTCTCCTTCTGTGTCTGTCTCTCTATCTCTGTGTCCTCTGTGTCTCTCCCCACCCCTTTCCTCAGGAAACCTTCTCCAAACGTCCTCCCTGCTCCCTGGCTCCTTCAGCTTCCTCCTCCTCCACCCCCCCCCCCCCCGTCCCCCCCCCCCCCCCCCCCCCCCCCGCCACTCCTCCCCAGCCCAGCAAGGCACATGGGAGAACAGCCAAGCCTTTGTGGCCACTCAGCGTCCTCTGGGCTGCCCTCTCTCTGAGACACCATGGCTGGGAAAACCAGGCCCTCAACCGTAAAATCCCAGAGGAGACCAGCCCTCCAAGGTCAAGTGGCTCGCCCCTGCTCTAGGCCGGGAGGCCAGGGGCGGCCTGCAGCTGTCCCTGCCGGGGGGAGGGGACCAGCCTGGTCACCCCTGAGGAGCCCCCTGTGTGGCTGGTTCGCTGGGGAGGTCAGCTGCAGGCTGCTGGTGTGGGCCACGCTCCCCCAACACACACACAGCTTTTGCACAGGACGAGCCACCCCCCCCCACGCCCCCCTAGGGATTAATTGGTCCCCTGTTCAAATGGCATCAGGCCCCAGACCCCCAGCCGGAGCTGTCCCCTCACCCCCATCCCCTCGGGCTCTGCCTGCACCGCCCTCGCAGACCGGGCTTCCTAAACACGCCAAGGATTTAAAATAGCAGCCAGCTCTGTAAATAACCCGCGTCCAGAGAGCGGTGCTCTGCAGGCGGGTGGGGCACAGCCCCCCAGCCGCCCGGGCACCGTGGGGGGGGGGGGGTTGGCTGATGGCACTCGGGCTCCTCGCCTGGGCGGGGCAGGCCCTGGGCAGAGACGGGGTGGGGTGGGGTGGGGTGGGGAGGTCCGCTCTCCGGGTGACCTGGGGGGAGCTGACTCAGCTGCCGGCCCAGCCCTTCTTCCCCAGGGTCACCGCTATCCGCTCTCTGCTCTCCGGCTTGGCCAGCCTTAGGGAGGGCGGGGAGGCTGACACCCACCTGGCCACAGAGTAGCCAAGGGTCCCCCGGGGGTGCCTGGGAGAGGGGGAGGGGGCAGGATGCTGGCCCTGCAGCCCCCATTGCTCTCGGCCGCGTCCTTGCCGGCAGGGGACCTGCCCTGACCTCCACTGCCCTGCGCCCCCACTGAGGCCTCTTCGCCGCAAGCTCACGTGCCTGAGGGCGGAGGTCCCGGCCTCTTCCTCCATCACACACCCTCCTGAGCTGGGCCAGCCAAGACCTCAGGGATAGATTTGCCCGCCGCGGCCAGCCCCTGGGTTGGGGCCGGACCGGGACTCCCCAACTCAGGCTGGCCCCGTGTGCCGGTGAGCTGGTGAAGTGACCGGGACCACAGGTTGGGCTGCGGGCGGTGCCTCTGGTCCCTGGACCTATCCGCCGCCCCTCTGTCTGCTCTCTGGTGCCTGAAGCTGGCCCACCAGCAGCTTGAGGTCTGGAGGAACACTGTTGGCGGGGGGGGGGGGGGGGGGGGGGGGGG
>NW_026057589.1:22153123-22175419 GCF_023721935.1 Panthera uncia
GGGGGGGGGGGGGGGGGGGGGGGGGGGGGGGGGGGGGGGGCGGGTTACACCTATTTTTCAAAACAGCCAATCCCCACTTGAACCAGCCGTGTGCCAATGTCTCTGTCGGACCAGGCAACTTGGAAATTATAATGAAGTGTAGTACTTCCTCAAGCCCAAACGAGGCCCTGGGAGCCGAAAACCGTGGCCCAATTAAAAATGCATCTGAGGCTCACCGTGTGCACTGCGGAGGGAGGATGGTCCCCGCTGAAAACCCTCTATCCAGGTTTGGGAAGCTTCTGTTTATTTATTTTCTGTCTCACTGGTCTCCATCTGTCCTGGGGGCGGCCCCTCGGGCTCAGCCCGCCTTCCCTTCCCCTGCAGAAGTCTGGGTCCACCGGCCGCAGGGCCCCATTCATACAGTGACCGCTTCTCCTCGCTCTATTTTGATTGTGCAGACGGCAGAGGAAGCTAAAAATTTTCAAACCGTGTCCTGTCTGTCCCAGAAGCACGCTTGTGAAACATTTCTGTGGGTGGCGTTACCGGGCTGATTTTGATGGTTTTCCGCATCCCCGTACGAAGGAGAAGTTGGTTTGTTGACCAGGCAGGAATCAGAGCTGTTACCACCTGTTCTCTCTCTCTCTCTCTCTCTCGGAGAAACACAGAAAAACGTGTGCAGTCCTACCGTCATCGCAAAGTATAAATTTTTCAGGCTCTTGGACTTGATAATGCCACATGGGACCAGCACCATTTTTTTTTAACGTCTTTTTTCCTTTGTGTATAAAATAAACACGATGTAAAAGTTACCACTTAGCCATTTAAAGGGTATAGTCTAGGGGCACCTGGGTGGCTCCGTCGGTTAAGCGTCCGACTTCGGCTCAGGTTTGTGGGTTCGAGCCCCACGCTGGGCTCTGTGCCGACAGCTCAGAGCCTGAAAGCCTGCTTCGGATTCTGCGTCTCCCTCTCTCTCTGCCCTTTCTCTGTTCGTGCTCTGTGTCTTTCTCTCAAAGATAAGTAAACAGTAACAAAAAATATATATATATTTTTTTAATAAAGGGTGTAGTCTAGCGGTATTAAGTACATTCACGCTGTTGTGCCGACCCGTCTTTTTCCAGAGATTTCTCATCATCCTGTACCCATTCTCAGTACCATTTTTAAGATGCTCTGGAGGAAGATCACTTCCCTGGACTTCGGCTTCCTGGGGCAATGCCTGGCGCATGTCAAAGGCAGAGGAGGGACCCTACAGAGGTTCGACACCCCGATGCCCTGCCCTGCGGAGAACAAAGGAGTAGGGAACCGTGTAGGAAAAGCCATGGCTGGTGATGACAGTGAATATGCAAAGCCCGAGAAGGGAAGAAGTGAGGGAGACAAGCTTTAGGAACATAGAGGAGAGATTCCTGGAGCCAAACTCATTAAAAAAAAAAAAAAAAAGAAAAAAACTCCTCGGTTTGGTCGGCAGCCGAGAAACATTTTTATATTTGGGTTTAGCTCGAGGCTCTACAAATTAGCGTGGTCTGTTCCAGTTCGAGTTTGTAACTTCGTTCGGTTTGAGTCTGAGTCCCCAGCTCCCTGGATGCCATGCTCTTGGCAGGATCGAGAGGCTGTGTCGTTCGTTCTGCAGCCGCTCGGTGAGCGCCTACTGTGTGCAGGGCGCTGCTCCAAGCAAGGGAGATGTAGCCCTGAGCCACCCGAACCCGCCCTGGCCCCGGTCGGGTGTATCTTCTGCCGGGGAGCAGTGGAGACTGAGGGAGCGAGTGTGCACCGTGATATCACGTGCACGTCAGAGCTGTGGATAGCAGTGGAGCCTTGGAGGGTCGGAAGCCGTCAGGGAACGGGGGCTCTTCAGACGTTGACCGCTACGTACTGTGGCCGAGGGGCCTCTGAGCAAAGCCCTGAGCGGGGTGAGGGGCAGACCGGTGAGGAGCGGTCCTGGCAGAGGGAACAGAAGAGCCATCAGGGCGGGAGGCCCAGAGGTGGGAATGAGTTTGGGGCTTTTGTGGGGAAGCAGGAGGCCGGTGTGGATGGCAGGGAGGAGGGAGAGCGGGGTGTGGGGGTCTGGGAGGTCAGTAAGGGCTGGAGGATGTGGCTCCTTGGGAGTGCAGTCTAAGCGCGAAGGGCGCGTGCTGGGGAAGTTCCCCGGGCAGTCGTGAGCGGATTCAGCGTAGCCCCCTGCCCCTGGCGGCTTGGGGGAGAGCAGACTGGAGGGACCTAATAATTAATATTATTTTTAAAAAATGTTTTAATGTTTATTTTTGAGAGAGAGACAGAGTGTGAGCAGGGGGAGGGAGAGAGAGAGAGAGAGGGAGACACAGAATCCGAAGCAGGCTCCGGGGTCTGAGCCATCAGCACAGAGCCCGGTGCGGGGCTCAAACCCATAGACCGCGAGATCGTGACCTGAGCCAAAGCCGGATGCTTAACTGACTGAGCCACCCAGGCACCCCAATTAGTATTAGTAATGACATTGAAGGGTACGTTGAGTCCTGTCGGGGTCACCTCTTCCCCTTCTTGCTCTTTGATCGTCCTATTTCAAAGAAGTTCTCAGCTTGGAACTGCTGTCTGGAAGGCCTCACGCTTGCTGTGTGAGTTACCTGCCATGGTGTAACGTTGCAGCTTAAAGCAACAAATGTTTATTATCTCCGCAGTTGCTGTGGGCAGTGGCTCAGCCGGGTGACTCTGGCTCCAGGTCTCGGGGGAGACTGTCGCCAGTATGGCGCCCGGGGCTGCGGTCTCAGTGGAAGGCTCTACTGAGGCTGAAGGGTCAGCTGCCAAGATGGCACCCGCACACGCTCCCTCACACTGGTGGCTGGAGGCCTCGGTCCGGTGCTAGCTGATGGCAACAGGGCGCAGTCCCTTGCCACATGGGGCTCGGCAGAGCGAGTGGCTTTGCCGGAGTGAGTGATCTAAGAGATGACCAGGAGGTCTCAGAAGCCACATGCTGTCACTCCCGCCATGTTCCTTTTGCTGGTGGTGAATCACTAAGTCCGGCCCGTACTCAAGGGCCCCACCTCTTCAAGGGAAGCGTGTCTGAGCATCTGTGGACGTATTTTTAAACTACCACGCTTCGTGATCTCTCTTTTTAAGAGAGAATAGGCCTCAGGCCCAGAGCCTTGGTTGGGAGTAGTATTTGGCTAAAGTTGAACAACACTGCTTTGTTTTCGTAGGATGTATTTTTAGGGCTACCTTCTATTTATGTTGCTTAACACCAGTTTTCCTTTTATGGTGGCCACATACATTTTAAGCTTTACTGCAGCTCAGAAAGTGAGTTGATTTAAGGAAAACCGTGAAATAGGAAATACTACGTAGAATTAAGGTGAAGGCCAAAGAGAGTGAAATGCCAGGGAGCGGGCAGGTAGAACATGGCGGCCGAGTCTGGGGACCGCTGGCGGCCGAGTGGCTAGGCGTGCGGGCTCCGGAGCCACACTGCCTGGGTTTGAAGCCTGGTTCCGCCATCTGTAGCTGGGTGATTGCGGGGAACAATCTAGCCTCTTGGGGCCTCAGTTTCCCCTCTGATAAAGGGAGGGAGCAGTGTGCCGCCCGGTGCCGTGTTGGAACTCAGGTTGCGCGGAAATTCCACAGCGGGGCTTGGCCCGGGGCTGGGTATGTAGTAAGCGCTCACCGGGCGTCCCCTGCTAGGAGATGATTCGGTGCTTTCAGCCTCAACACACTGTCTGTGGGGCTGGTCCCGACGACCCCAGTGGGTGGGGTGTGTGTGCACGCGTGTATGCACATGTGCGCGTGTATCTGTGTGTGGATGGAGTGCTACGGAGATACCTCCCCCAACCCCCGCCTCCTGCTTAGAGCAACGGTAGTCCTTGCTGGTCAGGGTGGGGGCATCTCCTCTGTGGGGTCTTCATCTGGTCAGAAGACTGGGGTGCCCCATGAAGGAATAAGTAACTCAGGCAGTGGTCATTCCCCCTACCCAGTTGCTTGCCTGCCTGCTCATCCACCCTCTCTCCCTTCCTCCCATCCATCCATCCATCTGGCTGGCCATCCATCTGTCCATCCATCCATTCATCCATTCATCCACCCGTCCATCATCCATCCATGCATCTAGCCATCCATCCATCCATCCATCCATCCATCCATCCAGCTGGCCATCCATCCATCCATCCATCCATTCATCCATCCATCTATCCATCTGTTTATCCATCCCTCCATCCATCTGGCTGGCCATCCATCCATCTGTCCATCTGTCCATCTATCCATCCATCCATCTATCATCTATCCATCCATCCATCTGGCTGGGCATCCATCCATTCATCCATCCGTCCGTCCATCCATCTGTCCGTCTGTCCATCCATCCATCCATCCATCCATCCATCTGGCTGGCCATCCATCCATCTGTCCATCTGTCCATCCATCTATCCATCCATCCATCATCCATCCATCCATCTAGCCAGCCAGCCAGCCATTCGTCCATCTGGCTGGCCATCCTTCCATCCATCCATCTATCCATCCATCCATCCATCCATCCCTCTTGTTGCTTTCTGGGCAGCCATCCACCAATTCATCTACCCAGTCATCCATCCATTTTTCTTTCCTTTCTATTGATCCATCCATCCGACAGCCATTAGAGTTTGCACTGAGGACGTAACAGTGAACAGCACAACCCCAGCAGCCATCAGAGAGTTCCAGCCCAGTGGGGAGGCGTGCACGCCGCGAAGGAACGGAGAGGCGGTGGGTGTTCTGTAAGCGTAGCGGGCACCTCCTGGGTGTAGGCGTTACGTTCAGTGAAGACAAACAGCTGTGGACCTGTGGACCTCACGGTGGGTGTGTCCGCAGGACGCAAGGTGTCAGAAGCAGGTGTGGTCAGCTCTGCCTTGCAAAGGAGGCAATACCTGAAGGGGCTCTTGAGGGATGTGCGGGAGCTGACCGGGTAGGCGGGGGAGCAGGGGTGATTCCGGCAGCACGAACACCTAGGCACAGTGGGGGGAGTCGGCCCAGGTGAGGCGTGTCTGGGAGGGGAATGGGCGGGGTCTTAGAGGTTGGGGCCAGAGGGGGGGTGGTTGGGTCCCGTGAGGGTCGGAGAGGACAATTGTAGGCCAGAGAAAACGGGGGAGGGGAGGTTCCTTTCAGGCCAGCCAGGTCTCGAGATCTGTGCTGGCCCTGGGTGAGCCCCGAGAGACAGGGATTCATCCATTTGCACGCTCATTCGCTTATTCCCTCAGCGTTTCCATGTGCTGGCCCCGGGGGGATGCGGCAGGAAACGAGGCAGGCAGGGTCCTGCCCTCAGCAAGCCCACCGGCTGATCGGCTGATCGGAGGCCTCACACATCAGTCAGTGCCAGGAGAGGGTCATGCTGAGCAGGGAGGGGTGTAGAGGAATCCCTGTGGGGGTGGGGGCTGCTGCCGCAGGGAGGGGCCAGGCCGGCCTCTCCGGGGAGGTGGCAGGTAAGCAGAGGGGCTGTGGGCAGAGAACAGCACGCTACAGGAGGCCCTGTGGTGGGTGTGGGCCTGGCCTGCTGGAGGAGGTCACGGAGCCCTGTCACTTGGCTCTGGTGACACAGTGGCTTCTGGGACTGCCGTCAGGAGTCAGGGATGCGGAGGACTCTGCAAAGGGTTTGGTTTGTTTCTTTCCTGTGGGTGCTGGGGAGCCACTGAAGGCTGCTGAGCAGAGGAGGGTTGTAAACACTGTTCTTGGGCAGCAGTGTGCAGGAGGGGGAGGGAGCCTCCCTGCGGCCGGAAGCTTCTGGGAATGCTGAGTCAGTGCCGTTAATGCCCTGGCTTTAAGGCCAGCCAAGCCCGGGTTTGAATTCCAGTCCTTCCGTGCACTTGGCTGTGTCACTCGGCGAAGGTACTCGCACACCCCGAGCCTCAGTGTGCTCACCCGTGAGATGGGAACGATGGCAGCGCCCGTCTCGGGCCCTCGCGGCGAGGCGGGCGGCCTTGTGCATAAACAGCCAGGCCCCTGCCTGCACGACGTGCCTGGCGTCGATCCTTCCCGTTTCCCCGCCCTGGGAGAACCACGGGAGCGGGCAGATAGGTGGGGGAGGGAAGCTCCCTCGTGTCTGATTAGCTCTTGGAAGAGGGGGGCCCAGCAAGATCACATCCTCGCGCCCCACGGACCAGAGAGTGGAAGGGGTCTGCTCGGAGAAGGACGTGGTGCGGAAAGATGGGAGCCGCCTTCTGCCTCGGTTTACCCTGCTGCAAAGCACCCTGGGCCTCCCCCCACCCCCACCTCCTGGAGCCCGGGGCGTTTGGGCCTCGCTGGAGAGAACACACCCGAAAGAGTTCCCTGGCCCCCAGCCCAGCGGCCTCTCCGAGCCGTGCAGGGAGCCGTGCAGGGCCTGGGCATCCGCCGGGCCAAACAACGGTTTTTGACTCACTGCTGCGAGGCTGCTAAGTGCAGTCGCTTCCACGCTTGTTCCGCCGAAGGTGGTGCCCGCTGGCCGCGAGCCGGAGAGCGCTGCCTGCGCGGAGGTGGGGGGGGCATCTCCGGATCGGGGCCGAGGTCCCCCCCCTCCCGCCCCCCCGGCGCACAGGGCGCCCACCTTGTGGGCTGCCGGCCTGGCTCCCCGTGGGCAGGGGCGGCCCAGCCAGCGGGCGGCGGGCACGGCGGGCGGGCTGCGTCATCGGCAGGCTGGAGCCAGCTGCTCCGGCCTTGGCAAGGCGAACACAGAGCAAGTGCACCGCGGTGCCAAGGACGGGAGCAGACTCCTGGCTCCTGTTCGGCTCCCGCGGGCTGGGCCCCTGTGCGCGCCCGGCTTCCCCCGGCCCCGGCCCGGCCCGCCCCTACCCCCACGTTTTCTGAGTCATGACACCTAATGGCAGTTGGCCACTTTCCGTGTGCCACGCGCTGTGCTAGATGGTTTTCAAGCCGTGCTAAATTCTTAAGACTCACGGGTATTAGCCCTGTTTTATGGAGGAGAAAATGGAGGCACAGAGGGGTTAGGTAGTTTGCCTGAGGTCACACAGCCAGCAAGTAGTGGAACTTGGATTTGAACCCAAGAAGGCTGGTTCCAGAATCCGTGCCTTTTTTTTTTTTTTTAAAGTTTATTTATTTATTTTGAGAGAGAGAGAGAGAGAGAGAGAGTGTGTGTGTGTGCGCGCGCACGCAAGCGTGAGCAGGGAAGGGGCAGAGAAAAAGAGGGAAAGTCCCAAGCAGGCTCCATGCTGTCAGCACAGATCCCGATGTGGGGCTTGATCCCATGACCACAAGGTCATGACCTGCACCGAAATCAAGAGTCAGATGCTGGGGGCGCCTGGGTGGCTCGGTCGGTTAAGCGTCCGACTTCGGCTCAGGTCATGATCTCACAGTCCGTGGGTTCGAGCCCCGCGTCGGGCTCTGTGCTGACAGCTCAGAGCCTGGAGCCTGTTTTGGATTCTGTGTCTCCCTCTCTCTCTGCCCCTCCCCTGCTCACACTCTATCTCTCTCTCTGTCTCAAAAATCAATTAACGTTAAAAAAAATTAAAAAAAAAAAAAAGAGTCGGATGCTTAACTGACTGAGCCACCCAGGCGCCCCCAGGATCCGTACTCTGATCTGCTTCAAGAGACCACCTCCCGCAACCGGTAATGAGAGGGTAAACCCCCGCCCACAGTCCCAAGTCTACAAGAGAGGACTTTTTCCTTAAAGTAAATTCAAGCATGATTCTCTTGACTCTGTCCTCATGGTGGTAAGCTGGCTGCCGTGGCTGCAAGCATCACGTTCTCACATGATAACATCCAAAAGCAGGATGGGAAGGGGAAGGCGGCTCTCTTGTCTTTTTCCCTTTTGGGGAAGAGTGTCTCCCAGATTTCCGCAAACTTGAGTTCACTCGTCCAGGGCTGGTCATCTGCCCATCTGTATTTGCAGGAGTGCTGGGAACTTGAATATCTGACCTTCTCAGACTTTATGGGGGGACAGACCGTGCCATCAAAAAAAGAAGGGGTACGAATGGCTGGTGGGTAGGCAGCCTAGGTGGCTTGTTTCCATCACTGATCTCTGAGCAGCTCTGCACTCCAGGTGTTGTCTCCATTTAACAGATAGGGAAACTGAGGCTTAGCGATAACCTGCCTTCCCCTTTTGATCCCATGCTGGCATTGAATGTCTGGGCTCTGTGGCTTTCTTCGTTGTTTGTTTTAGAACTGCCTCTCCAGCTAGGGGGTCAGCCTCTGGCCGGCAAGACCAGGACCTGTGTGTCTTTTGGGTCTCCTTGTCTGATTCAGGGATGAGCACCCGGAAGGTTCTAAGTCACCTTATATACTGCATTAGGAGGGCTTGTGTCGCCCACGCCCCTCCCTGCTCCCAAGTGACGTGAGCCCGGCTCCCAGCTGGCTGTAGCACAAAGTTAGGAGCTATGAAATTGATGAGGGTCGCGCGGGATTCGGTCCCCCTCGGATCCTGGGCTCGTCGGGCTCTCTCCAGGCCTCTGCTTCCTCCTGTGTGTGGGATTCACTCGTGGAGTGGGTGGTTCTCTTCACATGCACTCGGAGATTGCCACCAGTGCTTCCAGGCTGACACCTGGCATGACCCAGAGTGGGCAGGAGGGCAGTTCCCTTGCTAGCGGCCCAGGGAGGATTCTGATTGGCCCAGCCTGGGCCGCCTGCCTGCCCCTATCACGGGAGAAGGCGTGTGCTCGTTGACCGCCCCACTAGGCGAGGAGGGGCCCAGAGATGCTGGTTAGGTACAGGGAAAAAGTTGCTTACTACAGATGCGTGGGCAGAAGGACAGAAAGATGGAAAGACGGACGGACGGACAGATGGATGGACAGGTGGAAAGAACAGGTGTGTGGAGGGACAGACAGACACATGGATGCTTAGATGGATGGATGAATGGATCGGTAGTTGGACGCATGGGTGGAACAGAGTTGTGACCGGACAGCCTTCCTTAGGGGCTGTGTGTGGAGTCACCCGTGTGAACGGTGTGACGGCTACATCGGGTCCTCCTTGCAGGCACGTGCCCGCCGAGGTCCCAAGGCCCATCCGAACCTTGACAGCTTCACTTCTGTATCAAGGTCACCTCTATTCGTTCCTGCCGTGAGTGCCTTTTTTTTTTTTTCTTTTTAAAGTTCACGTATTTATTTGAGAGAGAGAGAGAGAGAGAAAATGCGCCGGTGGGGGAGGGGCAGAAGGAAAGAGAATCCACGCTGCCAGCACAGAGCCCGATGCGGGGTCTGAGCCCACGGACTGTGAGATCGCAACTCGAGCCGAAGCCAAGAGTGGGACGCTCAACCGACCGAGCCACCCGGGTGCCCTCCCCCCGTGAGTGTCTTTAATGACCCTTAACTGCTCTCCCAGCACAAAATGTGCCTTGGTGGGTGCCGCTCGGTGCTCTGACAGCCCCAGGGGCTGTGCCCAGCCAGACTTGCTTCCCCACGGCTGGGGCTGGGAGACGGACGGCAGCGAGGCAGGCGTTGTGGTGGACAGGCCAGAGCGCAGGTGTTGGCCTTTGCTGCGTCCCTTACGGGGCACGTGCTTGTCAGCACGAGGCCACGCGGAGCCACGTACTTCCGTGACTCCTCCCGCGGGAAGCTACCCTAAAGGACGTGTAAAAACCCCAGTGACAAGCCCTGACCACGAGGCACTTCCTGGGGGCGCACCCCCAAAACTCCAGCCCTCTGACCTGAATGCAGATGTCCTGCCCACGCGAGCCCCGGTCTGCTCCCCTCGAGCTTTGCACAGGATGCTCAGGGTGTGGACGGAATGGGGAGCAAAGAGGGACAGGACTGCTTCCTGGTGCCTTGTCCTGCTCAGGATGTGGGTGTGGGACAGATCCTCAGGCTGGGTCTGCTGTCAGGAGGGCCCTAAGGCGGCTGAGCTGGGTTCCCGGGTGAGGGGTCAGGAGAGAGAGAAGGCAGTCCTCTTCCCCCACCCGCCGCCCTGACCCTCGCTTGCTGTTTCTTCCTGGGTCTGGGGTGGGAGGGGTCCTTCTACCGCAGCCCCCTGCCCTCTGTCCGGAGCACCAGCCCTTTTTCGTTGAATATTCAAATGTCACCTCCTCCTGGAGGCCCAACTGCTCCGCTGAAGAAACTTCTCTCCACCCTGGCTGAAGCTCCAGGATCTCAACCCTGCATTTCTGTCCTTTTTGGTATGAGTGGATGAACGAATGAATGAACGGCCCCAGGGTCCGGTGTGTAAGGTGCACAAGCCTGGGTAGGACACACATGGCTGGGCTTCCGGGGCCGAGAGGGCGGTGAGCAGGCAGGGGCGGGGGTGTCTGTGCTGTGGTCCCGGAGGCCACTTGGGTGGGGGGCTGCTGGCTCTGGACGGGGTCCCTTCCTGGGCCTTGTTCTCATCCGTGAAATGCCTTCTCACCCTGAAGAACCCTCACGGTCCCCTCCCTCCCCGCTCGCAAAGGCAAGGCCTCTGCCAAACCATGCTTATCAGCCAATCATTAATTCATTTCCTCATTTTTTTATTAATCACCCTGCCCACCAGCCCAAGCTTTGGCTGGGGACGAGAAGCCCCGGAGAGGGATCAGGATGACAGAACTGCAGCCCCAAGCAAAGGAATGTCAGGCTGGGACCTGGCTGGGGCCCTCCAGGGGACGCTGCGCGGGGTGGCTTGGCCTTCGGGGATGTTTCGAACTACTCCAGGGCCCTGCTGGTCTCCTCTCCCGGGGAGGGAGCCGCTTCGACAGCCGCGTGTGTGTCCGTGCATGTGTGTGCAGCACGTTGTATGGGAGACGTGTGGTGTGAGAAGTGTGTGCCTGTGTGTGTGTGGGTGTGTGGTGGGTATGTCGTGTGTGTGCGTGCACAGCCTGTGTGCAGAGCACGCATGTGGGGGCGCCGTTCGTGTGTGCGTGGCGGGGGGGCGTGGGGGGGGCGCTGGCAACAGAGGGACTGACAGGGAGTTTCTTTGGATGATTAATGGCCTTTGGAAGGAGGCGCCGAATCCATCAGACGCTCCTGGCAGGTTCTGAGCTTGGCATCCTGCCCACCTTCTGGCTGGACCAGCCCAGGTGAGGCTGTGTTCCCAGCCCGGGTGGCCCAGGGCTGTGGGGTGGGCCCCAGCGGGGACAGAGAGCCCCCTTCAGAGTTGCCTTCGGCTTGGCCCGCCCCAGCCCCCTCCGGCCTCGCCCCCCACCCACCCCGTACACAGATGGCATCGGCCACCTGGGCAGCAGCACAGGACGCGGGTCCTCAAACCTGCCCCCCCCCCACCCGCCGCCTCTGGCCGTGACATACGGTCATAGCGAATGCAGATTCCAGGGCCTCCCCCCACAGGACAGGCCAGTGCCTGGGAATCTGCATTTCTAACAAGACTCCCAGGGGGCTGATTCTGGAGGGCTTTAGAGCACATGTTGAGGAGCTCACCCAGAGCTACAAGGGAGCCCGGGCTGGGAAGGCGCCCTCCCCTTGTTCCTCCTGTGTTTGCCCCTTGGGCATCCGTTCTCTCTGCCTCTCATTTGCTCAGTGCCCTGGACCACTGCCCTGTTTTAATAATAACCCCGTCTCTTACTAGCTCTGGGACCTTTCTCCTTCCGTGCAGTGGGGTTAATATTGGCACCAGCCTCCTTGAGTTCTCTCAGGTTCTCGGAAGGACTGAAGGAGCCCGCAGAGTTCCGTAGGCATCTGAGACCCCGCTGTTCTGTGCCCTGGTGAGGTGTGGTTAGACTGCGCACGGTGGCGGGGTGGTCAGGGAGGAGAGCGCCCGTCCCAGGTCCCGGTAGCATCTGAGCTATAGGACCTCTGCGCCTTCCTAATTTACAGATCAGAAGACCGAGGCTCGCCCAAGGTCCCTAGGCCCCGGGGGACAGAGTCCCAAAGCCAGGGGCCTCACTGTGTCCTTGGCCCTCAGGTGGGACATGGGTGAGGTGGAGGCTGCCAGCGCCCCCAACCCCCACCCCAGCAGCTCAGAAAACGCCAGCCGGGCAGGCGGGGCTGGAGGGCTTGGGAGGCTCTACAGCCCAAGCCGCCAGCAAATCCAGCCCAGCTGGGGGATTAGACCGCATCTGGCTCGGTTTACACCCGAGAAACAAAGGCGGCTGCCGGCGCCTTTATCTAGGGAGGAGGGGGCAGGAGGGGGGCTGCCCTTGGCCCTGTCGGGGACCTGGATGGAAGGGAGGAGCGGAATCTGGGCTCTGATCCCCCAACTGACTCCCTTACCCCCCCCCCCCCCCGCCCCCCCCCCCCACTCCCGCCCACGACTCCAGGCTGGTGACCTCACATCTCCCAAATGGAGGGCAGGGTGTTCCCTGGGGTGGGGTGAGGTGGAGTGGATAGCCTGGGCGGGGAGGGGGGGCGGTGAGTTCCCTCGTGGCAGGGACAGGGAATCCTAGGAGCCCCAGGCTCTGCAGCTGGGCTTCCCACGCAGCTGGCCCAACGCACAGTGGGGATCCCCAACCTAGGGGCACGTAGTATGCCTGCCCTTCCCTCCGGCCAGGACCCCAAACAGCCCGTGGTCTCTCAATCCCCGAAGGGAAGCGGCCAATACGGGAGAAAATCAGAGCAAGTCCCGCGCCCCCCCATTCCCCCCCCCCCCCCCCCCCCCCGGGGGGGGGTTGGGGGGGGGGGGGGGCGGGGGGTTTTCGCTCCACCCCCAGGGGGGGTTGGCTCGTTCCCCCAGGGGTGGGAATGGGTTCTGACCTCCCCGCCCTCCCAGACCCCCTGGTCCTTCCCGTCCCCACTGGGGGGAGGGGGGGCTCCCCCGCAGCGGGGGGTGGGGCTGGGTCCGCCCACTCCTCCCCCTCCCTCCGCGGGAAGCGGGTGCCAGGCGGGCGGGGGCGGCCGGTGTGTGCGCGGCTCGCCGGAGCCAGGAGCTGACCTTATTAGCCGGGGGCAGCTGTGCGCCGCGCACATCTGGCAGCGGGTACCCCCCCCCCCCCCCCCCCCCCCCCCCCCCCCGGCCTGGCGTTACCTTCCAGGAATGCTGGCAGCGCCGCGCGCATCTGGAGCGCGTTTCTGGGGGCAGCCGGCGCCCCCTCCGGCGCCTGGCCCGGGGCTGGGGGTGGGCGCCGCCCCGCCCGGATTTCCTGGCTCCTCCCTCCTCTTGCCGCCGCGGTAGCTCCCGGGCCGGGCCGCCCACCGACCGGAAAGGGTGGCTGCCCTCGGCCTCCTCCCCGCGTGGCCCCCGGTGAGACCCCCGGTGGGGAGGAGGGAACCGCGCCCGCCCCGGGGCGGCCGGGCTCCCCCGGGGCTGTGGGCCCTGGGGCCGCAGAGGCTCATTTCAGCGTCGAAATAAGATCAGAAAAAGTCTGGTAGAGCCCACATTGGTTCACGGTCACATCCCTGGTGTGGCCTGGTGGGTGTTCATATCTGGCCTGCGGGGCCGGAAGTTCTGGGGCCCGTAGGAAAGGAAAGGCAAGGCCGGGAGAGAGCAGTGCGGGCGGTCCAAGCGAAGCCGTATAAGGCCCTCGGGAGGGCGGCCCTGTCCCTGCCCAGCCCAGCCCCTCACTGGAGAGCCCTGTGGCCTGGGTGTGTGGCTTAGCCTTTCTTTGCCTCAGCCCCATCTGTAAAATGGGCCGGTCAGGGGACCTACTTCAAGCAGTCCGGTTGCTGTGGTGTCACAAAGGGCCAGGGCTGCGGTTCAAGTGGAGAAAAGAGGGGCGTTTGGGAGCCAGAGAAAAGCGGGTGCCTGGGCCCCGGGTGATGGAGCCAGGGTCAGGAGCGGAGGTGCGTTGGGCCAGCATGAAGGCTGTGAATGGCCACTCCGGGTGCCAACACCTGGCATCGCTTGGGCTTTGTGGCCGGACCGTGGGGAGCTCTTGAAGGTTCACGAGCAGGAGAATGGCCTGTGGCCCCCAGGAAGCATTTCTCCGGCTATGAGTGGAGGGGCCTGGGGTCTATAGCAGAATGATTTCTGCCACGTGCACAAGGCCTAGACACTGTGACCTTCCTGCCCTCGCCAGGCCCCCCGGGACCTCTGCCCGGCTCTCCCTGCCACCCCTTCCGCAGGCCCCACATCCTTCTCCCACCCCTGAGTGCACTCACCGCTGATCTCACACCAGGAGTCTTTGGTTTAAAGCTACAGCATCTGCCGGAGGGGAGGAGGGAGGCTCCTGAAAGAGCCATGGGCAGAGGGGACAGGATGGGCCATACGGCGGAGGGACTGGCTCTGGCACAGGCTTGGAGGGGGTCGTGAGCGTGGGCACCGTGCAGGCTGTCGCGGGGAGGGGGACGGCTGTCCGGCCGGCTGGAGGGCTGGGTGGGGCTGGAGTCCTGAGAGCAGAGCTCAAGGCCCGGTTGACAACTTTGAATGCATGCTGTGGGGGTTGCCCTGTCCTGAAGGTAGTAGGGAGCCATTGAAGGCGAGTGAGAGGTGGGTCTGCTGGCTAATCCCACTGCAGCCACTCCAGAGCCTTGAGTGGGGCCTGGGGCATCCTAGGAGCTCCCGAGTGACCGGTTGAACGAATGCGTAAAGGGTGCCGGAGGGAAGCCAAGGGCTTGACCACAGGCAGGGGCAGAAGTGGAGGGAAGTGGACAGGAGAGGGCTGACCCCAGGGGTCCTGGGCTGGGCCCCCCAGCCAGCGGTGCTGGCAGACCCAGGATGGTGTGGAGTGTCAGCTGTGGGTGCAGGAGGACCCCTGCGTGGTGGTATCCTGCCAGGGGCGCTTTCTCTGCCCAGGTTCCCTGCCAGGCCCAACCGGAAGAGCCTGGGGGCCCCCCCCGGCCCTGGCCTGGCGCCATAGGGCACCCGGGGGGCCACCCTCCAGCCCAGCCACCCGCCAGCCTGCCCTGACCTCCTCCAGACACCGTGTCTCGCCTGCCAGCATCTGCTGCCTCTGCTTCCTCCCTCCCCCAGCGCGTGTTTGTTTTTCTTCCAGAACCATCGCCTCCCACGGAGGCGGTCATCCAAAGGAGGTGGTGTTCTGGAGACATCCCTCTGCCCTCCGCAGCCCCACCATGCCTTGCAGCCCTGGAGGGCATGGTGTGGGAGGCTGGGGCCCTGGTAGGCAGGCGGGCGGGCGGCATCCTGGGGCAGCAGGGGTTTCGTCAGCCCTTGGCTCCTGCTTCTGCCGGTGGCATCCCGAACATGCGTGAGAGTGGCCTCTTGCCTGGGCGCGTCCTGGGAAGGGGCTCTGGATGGCTCTCTGCTTGTCTTGGCCCTTCTCCCTGCTCCGTCTCTCCCCCCTTGGAGGCATGAGGCAGGATTTGGGTCCGGGACCCTGGCTTCGGACTCTCCCCGGTGGCCCCAGGACCCTGGGCCCGGGTCTGGTGAGGGCAGGGGCGTCTGAGGGGTGCCGATGCCTGCGCCTCTCCTGCAGCTTGGCTGTGCCCCCTTCCTTCCCAGTTTCTACTCTCAGTCAGGTCACCCAACAGACACATGACACATCTACTGTGTGCCCCAGCTGGCGAGACCCGCCCTGCAGGGCAGCGCCCGGGGAAGGCGGTGTGGCCCTCGATCAACGTTAGGGAGAGCCACCGGAGGGCAGTAGGGAGGGTGCCACGACCGGGGCTGGGCTTGTGAAAGGCCAGCAAGACCCGTACGGAGAAAGGAAGCAGGGTGGCAGCTTCCCAGGGACAGACGTACCCGGAGCGAGGCCGGGGGTGGGAGCAAAGCAGGCAGAAATGCCTCCCTGCCCCGCTTGGAAGGCGGGGTGCAGGAGGGGTGGATGAGAGGGTGCCGGACGAGCCACCGAAGGGGCTTCGATGGGCCCCGAGAAGTCCCGCCAGCCCTTCCCCCTCCCCGCAGCCTCTCTCTGAGCGAGGGCGAGGGCTCAGACCCTCCCAGCAGCCCCTGTGTCTTCGGGGCCAGACTTTGCTGCTGAACGCTGCCTGCAGCTGTCCAGGGAGGCCGTGACCGCCGAGGCCGAGAGAGGAGGGGGGATGAAGCCAGCAAGGCTCCTTCTGGGTAACTCTTGTCGCCCTCCGAACGGTGCTGGGGGGAACCACGCGGGGTCTGTGATTTGCCATTTCTTGTGGGCCAGCAGACGTCTGTTTTTGTCGCTCCTGAAGGCCCCACGTCCCAAAGGGAGGGCTGGCCGGGGATGGGGTCCGGGATCTGTGCTCGAGAATCTATCCCAGGGGACCCCAGGACCGGCCGACCAACCCGTCAGGACGACGATGCTACCTTGGGAAGGGACGCGAGGAGCCCTGGGGGGCTAGAAATGTTCTGTGTCTCAGACCCCTAGCGACAGGGTACCTCCGTCAGGCGGGTCACTGAGTCGCGTGCACGCGCCTGCGTGTGGGAGTCTGTACCCCGAGGGGGAAATACAGGTGAGAGGGCCTGGGGGATTGAGGTCTGCAGGCCTCTGGGACCGCCCGTCAGCGGGGTGGCTGTTTGTGCCCAAATCACCGAATCTCTCGGAGCCTCAACTTGCTCATCTGCAAAGTGGGGACGTTGGTGTTACCCTCCCAGAGTCTGGTGAAGGAGAAACAAGTGAGCACAAGTGCAGCGCTCAGCCGTTGTCACCGTTTCGATGAAACGTGCGGCGTCCGGGGTGTTTTCTGCACCGCCGTGCGGGAGGTGGCCGGGCAGTGGCTTCCCCGCTGGAATCCCACGCTCTTCCTGTTGGCGCGGGCCGGGTCCTTCCCGCATCCCCACAGATGGCACAAGGGGTGTTCTGACCCTGCTTTCCACCATCCGGGCTCAGTTTTGAAAATTGCCTTATTTGGGGCATCTGGGTGGCTCAGTCGGGTAAGCGTCCGACTCTCGATTTCGGCTCAGGTCATGATCTCTCTGTCTCATGGGTTCGAACCCCACATCGGCTTTGTGCTGGCAGCACGGAGCCTGCTTGGGATTCTCTCCCTCCCTCTCTCTCTGCCCCTCCCCTACTCGTGCTGCCTCTTTCTCTCTCCCAAAAAATAAATTCAAAAAAGTAAAGAATATAAAATCAGGAAAAAAAGAGACGCCTTATGTTACAGAGCTGACACCTGAGGTCCTGAGGTCCTGTTGCCTCCCAGCCCAGCTCGGGATACATGAGGAGGCAGGTCCCCATCCTCCCGGGGCGCTTGTGGTAAGCCTGCCCACTTTGGAGCCAGACCAGGTTTGGACCTGACTCGGACCCCATCCAGCTGTGCACCTTGCCTGCCCTCTCTGAGCCTCGTCTGTACATCAGTTAAACGGGGCTGATGGTCTCCACTTGAAGGGTGGCGGAGGGCTCGGTGCAGGGGGCCCAGGCCAGCGCCCGGGCCGCACAGATGCCATGTCGCCTGTGTTCCCCGCACGGCCTCTCGGTTCCTCCCGTCGCCCTGGGGCCCAGAGACGCACACCTCTTCCCGCCTCCACGCCGAGCTCGAACTCAGGTGCCCTGGGAGTGTTCCTACCCTGGAAATAGGCAGGTGCTACGAATCCGTGGTGTTGTTTTGGTGGTGTTTCTGCGTTTCGGCGAGCTGGTGGTTAAGCATTTACCGCACCCCCATCGGGGGAGGGCTGTGGGTGAATCTCTGAAGGAAACGTGTCTTTTCGCTGGTGTTACACCCCCCCACCCCCTGCCCAGGGCCGCCACGGAGGAACAGGCCACACAGCCCTTCAGTGACAGAATGGGGGTTCAAGCTGAAGTCTGCAAGAATCCCGAACCCTTTGCTTTAGCTACTGAGCCCTGCAGAGTCAGGGAGGGCTTCCTAGAGGTGGCGGGGCTCACAGCCAGGCCCCAAAGGACTCTCTCCCCCAGATCTATCCCCAGCGCTTGCTTTAGGACTAAGAATGGGCCAGACCCTCTTCGTGGCGTCCTCCCCAAACACTTCCTGGCCCGGGCAGCCTGCCCATCCTTTGTGGTGGCTGCTGGGGAGGGAGCCAGCCCCTGGAAGGCCGCTCATCTCTCCCAGCTGCTGTCGGCAACCCCAGTCGGTCAGCTGAGTTCCCTGCTGCCCCCTACCGCGACACCACCGGCCAGCCCGCTGTGACCCGTCCTGGTGCTCCCGCGGCCACCCTGCTGCCTGCACCTCGGAGCTCCATGCTTCTAAGGGCCCACAGATTTCCTGGCACCCAGGGGTTTAATGCCTTCCTGGTCACATGTGCACATGGCTTCCGCCCCTCCCAGCCACCCTCGTGTCCCCATTCCTCCCTCCAGAATCCCGCAGCCCTCGGTGGCGCCCCCTGCTGGACCTGGCTCTGCCCACAGGCCTCAGTCGCCTGTCTGCTGGCAGGTTCTGATGCCAACAGAAGGAACCGGTGGGGCTGGGCGGCCTGGGGATGAGCCCTGGGGGCCTGGGGGTGAGCCCTGAACTGCCCGAAGCCCCCAGGGTGACAGGGACCAGGGCTGTGCCTGGGTCCTGGGCCAGGTCTGCTCTGGGACGCGGGACCGTGTCGTCCTCTCTGGGGCAAAGGTGACAGCAGACGGACCTCAGCACCACCCTCCCGAGTGCTGAGCCCGTGCCACCCTTTCTGCGCACGCCTCCTGATCTTATACCCGCGGCGGCCTGGTGGGGGGGGGGGGGGCTGTCCCTGGAGTTTCACTGATGGGGAAACAGGCCCAGAGAGGCCCCCCGGTGGCCTGCTGCTGGTGGGGGTTGGGGGCAGTGGCGGCGGGTGTCATGTGAGGGGAGACTCGTGCCCGTAGCCCGGCCAGTGCTGGGGCGGGAAAGGGGGCTCCGGGAGCAGGAGGCATCAGGCAGCTGCCCCCCTGCCCCGCACCTGCTCTTAGAAAAACCCAGATGCCTGCGCTGCCTGGGGATCCGGATTCAACTGGTCTGGGATGAAGCCCGAGCTCAGCTGGTAACTTGCAAAGTTCCCCCAACTTTGCTGTTTGAGGCTGTTGTAACAAACGATCACAAACCTAGTGGCTTAAAAACAACACACATTTAGGGGCGCCTGGAGGCACAGTCGCTTGAACGTCTCTCTCTCTCTTTTTTTTTTTTTTAACGTTTATTTTCAAGAGAGAGATAGAGTGTGAGCAGGAGAGGGGCAGAGAGAGAGAGGGAGACACAGAATCGGAAACAGGCTCCAGGCTCCGAGCCATCAGCCCAGAGCCTGACGCGGGGCTCGAACTCACGGACCGCGAGATCGTGACCTGGCTGAAGTCGGACGCTTAACCGACTGCGCCACCCAGGCGCCCCTGTTTGGCCCTCTTAAAGCATGTGTCTCTGGGCGCCGGGGTGGCTCGGTTGGTTGAGCGTCTGACTTCGGCTCAGGTCATGATCTCAGGGTTTGGGAGTTCGAGCCCCCGTGTCGGACGTTGTGCCGACAACACAGAGCCTGCTTCAGGTCCCCTGTCCCCGCCTCTCTGCGCCTCCCCCGTGTGCATTCTGTCTCTCTCTCTCAAAAGTAAGCATTAAAAAAAAATTAAAAACTACGTGTCTTGGGGCGCCTGCGTGGCTCAGTTGGTCAAGCGTCTGATTCTTGATTTCGACTCAGGTCACAGTCTGACAGTTCGTGGGTTCTGGCCCCTGCATCGGGCCCTGCGCTGATGGTGCGGAGCCTGCTTGGGATTCTCTCTCTCCCTCTCTCTCCCCTGCTCATGCTCTCCGTCTCTCTCAAAATAAATAAATAAGCTTGAAAGAACAAAAGGAAGCTTCCTATCACGGCCGGCCATGGGAGGGCTGCTTTTGCCAACACTGTCCCCGCACCTGCCCCATTATTGTGGTCGTTGCAGAGGGGCTTCCTGACTGACCCCTTTTTGGCCCTTTCGATGGGATTTATCGAGATAAAGCTACCTGCCTGCATCTTGGTTTTAAAGCAGTTACATTACGTTTCTTAAATATTTAATTCTTTTTTAAAAAAAAATTTTTTTTTTCTTCAATTTTTTTTTTTTTTATTTTTTTTTTTATTTTTGGGACAGAGAGAGACAAAGCATGAACGGGGGAGGGGCAGAGAGAGAGGGAGACACAGAATCGGAAACAGGCTCCAGGCTCCGAGCCATCAGCCCAGAGCCCGACGCGGGGCTCGAACTCACGGACCGCGAGATCGTGACCTGGCTGAAGTCGGACGCTTAACCGACTGCGCCACCCAGGCGCCCCAATATTTAATTCTTAAAATAGCCCTTACCACTCCCTCCCACTTTAATTTAGTGCTTTTTCTATGTGTGTGTACCAGGATGGGTACAGATGGGGACTTCCAGTAGAAGAAGTCGTCGTTGCCCCCCGTCGCCCCCCCCCACCCCGCCCCTGCGGAGGGAGGAGGTGGGGGTGGGGGGCCCTGCCTCGGGGTCCAGTCTGGCAGTTCCAGGAGATGAACCCTAGGTGGCGCCAAACGCCCAAACCTGCAGTTTGCCTTGCTTACCAGGGTGTGTGTGTGTGTGTGTGCGCGCGCGCGTGTCTGTGCAGGGGTATGTGGGGGGGTGGCTGTCTCCTGCCCCCACCTCACCCGTCCTCGGACGCGATTAGCAGATGTCCAGGGCCAGGCTGTGATTTATGTTCCTGGTCACCTAATTATTCCCAGCCCCGGCGGAGGCAAAATAAATGCTTTGCAGGACCAGGGAGCCCGAATTCCCGGCCGGGGGGCTCCGGGACACCAGGCCCAGCCCACCAGACCTGCCTGGGCCGGGAAGGAGGCTGGGGGGCAGCCTGGAAAGGATGAAAGAGCTCTCTGTCTCTGGGGAGCAGACCTGGGTGGGGGGTGTGTCTGTCACCACTCCTGAAGGCTGGGAGGTGTGGGGGTCAGCCTTCCTTCCAGGAGCTGCGGCCCGTGTGTGCCCCACACTCAGCCCCAGGCAGCTCTGTGGGGGGGCCGGGTTGGGTCACCCTCGCCGAGGGCCCAGAGGCGGCTTCCCAGGACACTGGGAAGAGGAAATCGTAAATCGTCACCCCAGGACCCTAGCACGCCCCCGCCACACGTCCGCCCCTGGTGTGCTGGCTGCAGGTGTCCTCGGCTCCCTGCAGGCCTGTGTGTGCCATTCGTGCTGTCCCCGCTGCCTAGAAAAGCGCCCGGTGGGTAGGGAGTGCTCAGTAAATATTTGTGCTTGGGTTGGACGGACAGACAGGTGGACGGCGGGGGGTGAGCCCGCGCTTGGGGAGAAGCAGTGAAGCAGTGAAGCAGTGGGGTCCCCGTGGGTGGCTTTGTTCCGGAAAGGCACCCTGCAGGCGTGGGGCCACGTCGCACTCGCCAGAGGGGTCCCGGCCTGGGCTGAGCTCACTGGCTTCTCTGGCCTCCTTCTGGGGAAGGCTCAGGCCCTCGCGCCTGGGGGCCGCGCTTTGTCCCTGAACCTCCAGCAGGGGACTTGATGCTCCTGGGAGCACTCTGCTGGGGTTCAGGAGCACGGCCCTGAGCTTGGGTCGCTGGCCCTGAGCGCCGGTGTGGGGCGCCCCAGCCTGGTGGCCTCGGGCAGCCTGGCCACTGGGCCTCCGCGTGGAGCCCCCGTGTTGCCCCGCGGGGCTGCTCCTGGGACCCAGAGCGGGGTTGCGGGGAGGGGCTGGTCTGGAACTGCCGTGCAGGTACCCGACCCCTGTCTTCTCCTCGGAGCGGTGTCGGACGCCCACAGTGTGCCCGGCAGCCGGGCCGGACGTGCACCTGAAGGCCTTCTGCAGAAAGGGCCTGGGCTCCTTTGGGCCGCGGGAGCCTTTGGGGAGCAAATCGCTCGGTGCCGTGGGGGTAAGGCCTGGTGCGAGCCGCCCTGGAAGGGCTTTCCTGTGGCCCGCCTGCTGCCCCCCAGCCCTTCCTGCCACCCCACCCCCCCCCCCCCCCCCCCCCCCCCCCCGCCCTTCCCGTCTGCCCCACCCCCACTGTCTGCCCCCGGCCCTGCCCGCCTGCCTGCTTGCCTGCAGGGCTGAGGGCACTGTGGGGCCAGCACCGCTGTGGGGGCAGGCTGACCGGGATGGGGGGCTCCGGCTGCTCATCCGCAGGGGACCCTGATGGGCAGGTGGGCTGGCCCGTGGCGTGCCCCTCAGAGAGCTCACAGCTGCCGCCTTGTCCCTGGCTCTTCCCCCTCCTCCTCTCCTTCTCCCCATCCACTTCCTCCTTCCTCCCCTCCCCCTCCCACTGCTCCTCCCCCCACCCATCCTGCTCCATTTCTCCTCTCCTTCCTCCCTCTCCTCAGCTCTCTCCTGCCTCCCTGGGCCTCCCTCCCTGCCTCTCTCCCCGGTGTCTGTGTATCTGAATCTATTCCTTCTACCTGTCCTGTCTCTCCCGGCTCTCCCGTCTCCTCCTCTGTGTCTCTGTCATTCTCACATCTCTGTCTCTTTCTCTCCTTTTGTTTCTTCCCCTTTTTCTAATTTTTTTTTCAATCTTTATTTATTTTTGAGAGAGAGACAGCATGTGAGCAGGGAAGGAGCAGAGAGAGAGAGACACAGGATGCAAAGCAGGCTCCAGGCTCTGAGCCGTCAGCCCAGAGCCCGACGTGGGGCTCGAACTCACGAACTGTGCGATCGTGACCTGAACCAAAGTGGGACGCTTAACTGACTGAGCCACCCAGGCGCCCCATCTTCCCTTTTTTCTGTCTGCCCTCCTCTCTCCCTCTTTCCTCCCTCCCTCTCCTCCTCCTCCTCCCTCTCTCTCTCCCCTTCTTTCCCTCTCTTTCCCTTTCCCCTTCCTCTCCTTGCCTTCCTGCTTCTCCTTCTCTCCCTCTGTCTCTCTTTCTCCCCC
>NW_026057589.1:22178419-22188183 GCF_023721935.1 Panthera uncia
GGCTGTTAATGATGATACAGTAAGTAGAAGGCAGAGTCTTGGGGGAGCCGCCGTGATCTGTGTAACTGGTCTCGAAGGAGACAGAAGTATCTAATATTTACACACAAGCATTAGTCCTTTGGGAACCTTATCTTGGCTGGAACAGAGCCGGGAGAGGCGGCTCTGACCGGTTCCGTCTCCCCCCCGCAAGCCCACTCCGAAGGTCTCTGGTCAGTGGGAACCCCCGCCTTGGGACCGGTATGCCAGGCCCTGGGCTGAGGGTCCTAGAAGGCACAGGCTCAACGCCGGGGGCGGTCGGGTCGGACCCGCCTGGCTGGGCGCTGAGCACTCAGCCTCCCCTCCAGCTAGTGCTCAGGAGGGCATGTCGTGGCCAAGAGCAAGGCCAGTGCTGAAGAACTCAGGACCTGGGGGGACAGGGAGACACAGACACAGACAGGAGATGTGGTTGAGCCTCTGGATCCAGCCATGCCTGAAGTCCTTCATGCCCCAGACTCTTCCGTTACCGAATCAACAAAACCCCCGTTTCGCCCAGCCGGCATGAGGCCCAGTGAACCCTCCTGCCTTAGCCACACACGACGGACTCGTAAGCAAGAGCGGTATTTGTTCACATTTCGTCCAGCAGCCCAAATACCCTATCCGAAGGAGCAAGGCTGCTCCAGGGGGAGGGGGCAGGGCCGGTGCCCCTTCTCT
This sequence comes from Panthera uncia, assembly GCF_023721935.1. Lineage (NCBI taxonomy): Eukaryota > Metazoa > Chordata > Mammalia > Carnivora > Felidae > Panthera > Panthera uncia. Next base: position 22,179,110 of record NW_026057589.1, read on the forward strand.
AGGGGAACCCCGGCTTTAGACCTCCCCCGTGACCTCACGGAAGGAGCCACGGGGCCCAGCAAAGCGAGGTCACTGGGTGGCCCTGACTAGCTTCTGCCACTTGCTGGGTCCGGGCTGGTTCCACGTAGGCAAGGAGGACGGCGTTGGCCAGCTTCCGAGGCTGGGGGACTGAGACACAGAGCCGGGGAGCAAACCAGGACCCCGAGTTCCGGGCGGCCGGGGAGCAGCTCTCTCTAAGGGCGTTGCCAGCCTGCAGCACCGGGACCTCGCACGGCGGAAGTCACCGGCAGCGGGACGGCTCTTCAGAGGGGAGCTCTGGGCTTCCTGCCCCCGCGTGGGGCCGGCAGGCGTCCAGGCCGGCGCTCCCGCTGCCCAGCTGTCCACCCAGCGAGCGGGACACCGTGGCCTTCCATGCGGCCCCCCCCGAGCTGCGCCCTCAAGTCGTGCTTCCCCGGGTTCTGCGAGCCCCTCGAGCAGTTTATCGAATGTGAGGAGGCGGTCGGGGGAGCCCCCAGTTTCTAGTGGCCGGTCGGTCAGAGGCGTAGGGGACCCGGACTTCAGTCGGCGTGTGACTCGAGGCACTTCCCCGGGACCGAGCCGTCCCCCGGCGGATGGGGGCTGACCGTGGTCGTCAGTGGCAGGACACCCAGCCCGGGTCTGGAGCCTGCAGAGCTGCAGACGTGCTGGTTGGTGTGAGAAGCGTCCTGAGGGTGTTTCCCTGACCGCCTGATGGCCCGGCTTCGCGTGACTTCCCTGTGCCCAGAGGCGAGTGCCAGGCCGCCGCTCGGGCCCACGCTGGGGTTCGGCGGGAAGACGGACGGGCGGGCCCCCGCAGCCCGGCACCCCGTGGCTGCTGACGCCGTAGGGCTGACACCGGTGTCGCTGGGTGCCCCTCCCTGCCTCAGTTTCCTCATCTGTGCAGCGGGGATGATACCAGTCCCTCCTCTTGGGCTGGCGTGGGGTCCACGGGCGAGTGTGCAAGATCTACGGAGAGGCGCCTGCCTGGACGTGCGTCACGCTCTGTGGCGCGTCTTGTGACGTTGGTCGCCATCCTGAGGCCGGCCCGAGCTCCCGGCCGTGCCCTCGAGAGACCCTGCCCTTGTCCCTGCCCACCGCAGAGTGGGGACGCGGGCGGCCTTTCTTTCACGACGAGCTCAGACCACTTTCTACAGGTCCTTGCCCCGGGTGGCCTCGTGGCCACCCCCGTGCCACACCGTCCTTGGCAGACGCCCCTGGGGAGCTCCCCCCGCCGCCGCCCTAAGCCTTCCCGGCCCCGCCAGCAAAACCGCCTTGCCACGGAAGCTGGGCGTCCGCACACACCCGTCTCAGTTCTCTGATCATAAAACGACACGTGCTCGTTCCTTTTAATCTTAATAACGTCAAAATCGCTCCCGACATCTGAAAACCACGCGTGTGTGTGAGTGTCGTTTCAAGTGCCGTTTTTAAAGGGCGACTCACCCGTTCGGAGTTCAGTGGGTTTTAGAATAGTCACAGGGGCACCCGGGTGGCTCAGTCGGTTAAGCATCCGACTCTTATCACCTTCCGTGGGTTCGAGCCCCTTGTCGGCTCTGCCCTGACAGCCAGAAGCCTGTTCAAGATTCTCTCTCTCCCCCTCTCCCTCTCTCTCTCTCTCTCTGCTCCTTCCCTGCTCATGCCCTCTCTCTCTCTTTCTTTCAAAATAAACCAACTTAAAAATACGTACCTTAGAACAGTCACAGATGCATGCAGCCATTGCCACTGTCTCATTCTAGAATGTTTTATCGCCCCCCCCCCCACCAATCCCTTGCCCTTAGTAGCTATTCCCTACTCCTCCGTCTCCCCAGCCGCCAGCAGCCCGAATCTGCTGTCTTGGTGGGTCTGCCTGCTCTGGATGTTAGGTCGTCCCGGCTTCTCTCACCCTGCAGGGTGTCGGGGTCCGTCGACGCCGATGCCGTCGCGGGGGTCAGGGCGGCCGAGTATGTGTTTCAGGGGATGGATGTGCCACGCGCAGTTTGTCTGCTCACCGCTGGTGGGCGTCCGGGCTGTTTCCGCTCCGGGCCGTCACCTGTTAGACCTGCCGTGACCGTGGCGCGTGCAGGTGTTGCGTGGACATGGGTTCGCCTTGCTCTTGGGTGCGTCCCCCCCCCGGGAGTGGGGTTGCCAGGTGGCTCGGTGGCTCCAGGCCTCGGTGCTCTTTTGTGGCAGTTGTGGCAGAATCTCTCCCCGCCGTTCTAGGCCCGCCCCTGGGCCCTGTCCGGTCCTCTCGTGGACGCCCCGCCCCCGCCCGGGATAATGTAGCCTGTCCCTACGGGGAAGGTCTTGGGTCTTGTCCGCCACCGTGTCCCGGTCCCGAGTACAGCGGCAGGGGGTCAGTAAACACTGGAGGGTGGTGGCTGAGCCGGCGGCCTGCCCCCCCCCCCCCCCCCCCCGGCTCTTTCCTCAGCCCCACGCTGAAGCGGCCCCATCAGAGGCAACTAATTCCCTGCCCCCGTCTGCATCCGGGCCTTGCTCTGATTCTGCTGGTCCTCTGGGTAACTAGGCCCTACCATGTGCCAATCTCAGAGAGGCTCCGTGCTCTCCCCTGCACCCCCCGGGCGGGCCCAGCCAGGCGTGGGGCTGAGCCGGCCGGGCCGGGAGCATCCCCCTGCCTGTGATGTGGGCATGGTCACCTGTCCGACCCAGAGGGGGCTCAATGCTTGTTTGATAGATGGGAACGTAGCGGTCAGGTTGACCTTCCTGCCCCTTGCTTCAGCAGTGAACATTTATCCAACGGGGTCAGACTGCTGTTTCCTTATGATAAGTGAAAAAAGCCTCAATGCTAGGTTCCCAAGGACAGTAGCCTCCCGCCTGGCCGCGCCCCCGCCTGGCCACGCCCCCGCCTGGCCACGCCCTCGCACTAGGCCACCCCCCCGAGGCCACGCCCTCCCACCAGGCCACACCTTCCTGCTCTCCTCCTCTGGGGCTCCTCAAATAGGTTTCCTTCCAGCGCGTCGGGTGATGGCCTGGCTGGAAGATGTCTGTGCCACCCCAGAAGGTGGCCAAGGGAGCATGAACCCGGAAAGTGCCCAGGAATGCGGACGACAAAACTGAGCCCCACGCTGTGAGGCTGATTCCAGGCGCACAGCTCACTGTCCAAACCTCCATGTCCGCGTCTGTAAGGGAGGGGGGCCCAAGTCACCTGTCTCAGGTGTCTGGTGAGGATCTGTAAACTCACGGTCTCGGAGCACTTCTGTGTGCCAGGCCCTGCGCCGAGCCCTGTCGGTGTGTGGAGGGGCCGGATGGCGTTTCCTCAGGTGTGTGTTCGCCCGGAACCTGAGAGAAGGGGACCTTATTGAGAAGGAGCGTCTTTGCAGATGTAACCAGTTAAAATGAGGTCGTACCGCGTTAGTGTGGCCTTAAATCCAATAACTCCTGTCCTTATAAGAAGAGGGGACTTGGACACAGACAGAACGGCACGTGAAGACAGCCACGCAGGGAGAGGGCCACGTCAAGATGGAGGCAGAGATTGGAACTCGTGGCCACGGAGGGCCGGCCGCCATCAGAAGCAGCAAGGGGCAAGGAAGGGCCGTCCCCTAGAGCCTTCGAAGGCAGCACGGCCCTGCCCCCACCTTGATTTCAGACCTCTGGCCTCCAGACAGCGCGAGAGGACGCTTCTGTGGTTTTAAGCCCCCCGCCTGTGGTCGTTGGGTGTAAGCCCTGGAAAAGTAACGCGGTCTGCTCGTCCACGTTATCCGCACTGCCAGAGATGAGGGGACTGAGGCACAGAGAGAGGTGGAGTTGGGCTGCACAGCCTAGCAAGAGGCAGAGGCAGGATTGCACCTCAGGGATTCAGATGCACGGGTCCCCGAGTGAGCCCCTGTAGTGTGGGGTACAGTGACCCTGCCCAGTACCTCGGAGGTACTCGGTGTGAAACCCTCCGTGGAGCTGCCTCGGCCTGGCTCCTGCAGGGGAATCGGGCGGCATTCAGGGGCTGATTCTGTTATTACACGCTCAGTATTACCTCCTGCGCGGTGCAGAGCTCTGGAACGTTCCTCCCCTCCCCCGTCACTGAGGCCTTGTGCGCCCACGTGCTTCCTAAGGAAATCAGCGCCAGCTACTTTGTGGTTTAAGGGGACGAGCCCCTGCGTCTGTCCGTTCCCCCCTCAGCTCCCCACGCAGACCCCAGGCCTGTCTGCAGAACGCCGGAGCTCCGGGGAACCCAGTTTGGGAAGCAGAGTCAGTTTCAGGCTTCGGGCCCAGAGTGCCCTTCAGAAGACTTCCCTGCTGCGGCTGCCAGAACAGGAGGAGACCAGCTGGCTGTGGTCTCCCAGGGGGCCCCGAGGCTCTCCCAGGGGAGGAGGAAACGGCAGGGTGTCGTGGCGAGGGGACTCACGCAGGCAGAGCTTTGGACGACTGAGCGTCCCGCCCAGCCGAGAATTCCACGGGGCGTTGCCCGCGCGCCGCTCAGGCTAGAGACGCTGGTCTGCCCCGTGAGCTGTGTGGCCGCAAGCAGGTTGCTCGGTGTCTCCGTTTGGGGTCTGTGATGTGAGCTCCTAGGCCCGCCTCCCCCGCCGGGGCGCTGGAACCCCTCGGAGCGGCTCCGTGAGCGGCTTGCTCGGTGGAGCAGTTGGGGTGAGCTCCAGCTCAGAGGCACCCCCACCCCCGCCAGCAGGCTGCTCGCGGGCCCGCTGAGGATGCTGTGACAGGGAGAGCATATGGCTGGCATATGCCAGGCAGGAACACGGCTGCCCACGGGAAGAGGCAGGAGGGGTTCTGGAAGGGGGGGAGCTAAGCCGTCGGTGCCCGCGACACAGTGCGCCTGCCTGGCCTCCTTGGCACCCGTCAGGCCTGGTTCTCCCAGGGAGGGTGTGGCTCTGTTCGCTTTGGCACTTAGGGTGCTCTGGCGGGGGCGGGGGCCTCCTGGGGTGATAGGGCAGTGTGTCTTCTGCCCACTAGATGTCGCTGTCCCCTGCAAGATCCGGTCGAGCCCGTGGCCTAACAAGCCTGGGGGGGCGGGGGGGGGCTCCTCTGCAGTTTTCGCCCGGGACCCCCATCCAGCCCCTTTCTCAGAGCCGGCGTTGCGTGGGCTGAGTCCTGGAGGAAGAGATTAACTTAGCCATGCGGCAAAGTGGGGTAGGCAAGGGTGTTGCCGGTAGAGGGATCTGCATGTGCAAAGGCCAGGAGGTGGAACCCGGCCGGGTGCCATGGGCTTGGGGACAGCAGAGGAGGTTCCGGGTGGCTGGAGGGGGACCTCGCCATTGTCCTGCTGCTTGGCCAGGACTGAGCGCTTATACGCGCCAGGCAGTACTCAGCGATCCTTGAAGTCACCCCAGAAGAGGGCACTGTTCTTATCCCCGGTGGGCCTGGCGCTCAGACAGGCTAAGCAACTAGCCTGTGGTTACCCAGCCATGAAGTGGTGAAGCCAGTGTGGAGCCCTCTCTCGGGGCAGTGTTGGAGGTAGGGGGAGCAGGGGGTGGTCCTGGGTGCCCTCTGAGCCCTCTGCGGCCCTTAGGACCCACCTTTTGCCCCTCTGGAGCCTTGCCTACCACCCTGTCCCGCCCTCTGCTCCCCTTGGCCCACGTGCCCTGCAGGCCTTGTCCTCTTGGTTCCCCGGGCTGGGACACGAGTGGACCCTTAGGGATGATCCATCACCCCTCCCACAGTGCCTGGCACACGGCAGGTGTCCAGACTGTGTTCTCCTGCCTCTCAGGTGGTCCCTCAACATGGCTGCACCATGGGGAGCTGTCCCCTGAACCCCCAGGAGGTCTGGCAGTGAGTGTCACAAAACTGAGACAGATGGCCCTGGGCCCTCGGTTTTTAGGGACCTCTGCCACCAACCGGAAGACCTCTCAAAGGTCCCTCCCCACCTTGCTTGCTGTAAGTCTAACTCAGGCCACACGATGGGTGACCAGGATAACTTTCTGGAACAGTTGCCAGGCAGGAAACATCTGCAGTGGGAGGCTTGTGGACCCTGGGCCCCGGGGCCAGAAGAGGAGAGGACACAGGAAGGGGGCTCTGGCTCTGGCCCTGGGCTGTGCGCGGGAGCTGGCGCAGGGCCCACAGCCACACCGAGGGCACGCGACAAGGACATGGGGCGCATCGGGTCCTGTCCTGCTCACGGTACTAAGCCCCCTGGGGACGCCCAGGCCTGGGACAAGGGGAGGGTCCGGAGCAGCCCCGGCCGAGGCAGCAGCCGGCGGGCCAGGCAAGGGCCTGACGCGCACCCCGATCCCGGCACAGGAGCAGATGGGCAGGGGGAGGGGGGCGGCTGTAACAGTTGGCACCGCTGGCTTCCGGCTCCCCCGAGGCGGCGGGTGTGAGAGGCAGGGATGGGAGCCGGTGGCAGAAGCCCAGTCTGCTGTCGGCGCCTCCCCTCCCAGCCCGCCTCCTCGGCCCTTCCAGAGGCTTCTCCCCGGGAGGCCCGAGAATCGGAGGCTGGGCTCAGGAGGGCGAAGGCGCGGCTGGCAGCCCAGCTCGGCCTCGTCCTGGCTGTGTGGCCGGAGCCACCGAGGACACCCCTCCTGGCCCACCCCAGCCTCGGTTTCCCCATCTGTAGAATGGGGTGGCGGCAGTGAGTCTGGAATCCTGGCTCCTCCGTGCGGGGCCGTGTGGCCTTCGGGAGGTCCTTACCCTCTGTGTGTGTCCCCATCTGTTAAACGGGAGAGTTCTCGTGATCCCATGGCCTGTTTGTGGGCGGAGCCGTCGGCACTGGTAGCTGCCTGCAGGGGGAGGGCGTGGCGGGAGGCACGAGCGGTGGGCTGGGTGCCACAGCACCCGCAGCCACGGTCAAGGCACAAGACCACAAGGCGTGGTCTCTGTAGCCGGCAGTGCGCCAAGCGCTTTGCGCGTGTGAACTCAAACTCACGGCAGCCTTAGGTTGGGTCCCGTTGCTGTTGCGGTCTTACGGACGGGGAAACTGAGGCCGAGCCCCAGAGGCACTCTCTGCCGGCTCAGCCTGTACGTTTCACCAAAGCTCATAGCGGAGCACGCGGTCTGAGAAAGGGTAGCTCTTAGCGTGTCCGTGATGTGATTTGTGGCCGTCTCAGGATGCGAGCGATGAAATCGTATTTGGTCCAGCAGTTTGCCGATTGCTTCGCTGAGAAGTCAGAAGAAACTGAGCTGCACCGTCTCTCTGAACACAGGGGACATTTATCTTCGTTCTTGCAGGCCTCGGTTTACACATCTGCAGGAGCACCATCTCCCGGGCCCCCAGCTCGGAGACTGCGGGAGGCCAGGTGTGGCGGCGGGGAACACAGGGCCCGGAACCTTCCTCGCTTGGCCCGGTGACCTCGGGCAACTTTGGCTCGCTTCCGGGCATCGGTTTCTTCGTCTCTAGAATGGGTCGACTCACCCTTGCTGAGCTGAGCATCCAATCAGGGAGTGCACGTGCAGGCCCCCGGGGGAGGCCTGGCGGGAGCAGAGGACTTGAGGGACAGAATGGACACACTGGGCCGGGAGGCCCCCGCGCCTGCCCACGCACCGTGAAGGCCGCACAGGCCCCATTTGTCACAGGGCCCGGAAGAGCCCAGGGCACGTTCTCCGAGGTGGGAGGGAGAAGGACTCGGACGGAGCTCCCCAACACGCGTTTTCCTGGCACTCTGTCTTCAGAGCGGGGCTCCACATTCTTCCAGGGGTGCAAGTGAGAGCAAGAAACGTCCCGAAGGGTGTGTGTGTTTCCTCCCGTGTCCACAGGACCAAGTGTGATCTCAGGGGATCCCTGGCCCAGCCCGGCACCCAGCAGCCTGCCGTGGTTAGCAAGCTGCCCGTTTGTTCCTTCTGCCGTGGGGCACCTACTACGTGCCGCGGGAACAGTGTGCGTGGCCCATAGGGCACAGCCTCCCAGCGTGTGCAGCCCGCCCCCCCTCGCCCCTGCCCTTCCTGGCCGGGCTCCGGGGCTCAGGAGGCATCAGAGAATTCAGGCAGGGGCCCCCGGCTCCACCCCCGGGTGCGAATGTCCACGTCCCCAGCGTCCGGCCCTGCCGGGTGACTGACACCCGCAGGGTCACCACGCGCGCTCTTCGGAAAGTGACACGGCCCGTCACCGTCGGCACTGGCGGCCCCCAGCCCCACCCTGCGTGGCCCCTGGGCCCCAGCCCGCTCCCTGGGGGGAAGCCAGCCCCGCTGCTCTGCCAGACTCCTCTGCTGCCAGCTGGCCTGGCCCTGCGCGGTTGCCATGGCAATCCTTCAGCACGTCAGCGGGGGCCCGCTGCTCCCCCTTTGCCTCTCTCTGGGGCCAGAGCCACTTCTGGGAGGCCCTGGGGGCTGCCGGGCCGAGGAGAGGTTCTCAGAGGCCCCGTGGGGTCCTGGGCCCCGGCCAGGCCTTGACTCCTGCTGACGGATGGGAGCTCCGGGCAAGGAACCAGGGCTCTGGGGGTGGCCAGCGAGGAGGTGGGAGCCGGGTGACAGAGACATAGAGGAAGATAAGCCAGGGTGGGGGCTGGTGCCCCTGGATCTCCAAGGGCCTGGTTGACCGCTCCCAGCTAGTCGTCTGCGACGCCCTGACCTCCTGTGCACAGCACCTGTGACCCTGTGTGCTCCCTCCTGTGTGCCCCCCCCCCGTGTGCGCCCCACCCCCCCTGTGCGCCCCCCCCCCCCCGTGTGTCCCTCCCCCACTGTGTGCCCCACCCCCACTGTGTGCTCCCCCCATGTGCCCTACCCCCACTGTGTGCCTTACCCCCACTGTGTGCTTCCCCCCCCGCACTGTCCTCCCCCCGTGTGCCCCCCACTGTGTGCCCCACCCCCACTGTGTGCCTCCTCCTGTGTGCCCCCCCCACTGTGTGCTCCCCCCACTGTGTGCCCCACCCCCCACTGTGTGCTCCCCCCGCCGTGTGCCTCCCCACTGTGTGCCCCCTCCTGTGTGCCACCCACTGTGTGCCCCCCCACTGTGTGCTCCCCCACTGTGTGCCCCACCCCCACTGTGTGCTCCCCCGCCGTGTGCCCCCCACTGTGTGCTCCCCCCGCCGTGTGCTCCCCCACTGTGTGCTCCCCCCCGCCGTGTGCCCCCCCACTGTGTGCTCCCCCCACTGTGTGCCCCACCCCCACTGTGTGCTCCTGCCACTGTGCACCCCACCCCACTGTGCGCCCCACCCCCACTGTGTGCCCTACCCCCACTGTGT
>NW_026057589.1:22191183-22191846 GCF_023721935.1 Panthera uncia
CCCCACTGTGCGCCCCACCCCCACTGTGTGCCCTACCCCCACTGTGTGCCTTACCCTCACTGTGTGCTTCCCCCCCTGCACTGTCCTCCCCCTTTGTGCCCCCCACTGTGTGCCCCACCCCCACTGTGTGCTCCCCCCAGTGTGTGCTCACCCCCACTGTGTGCCTCACCCCCACTGTGTGCTCCCCCCCACCATGTGCCCCCCCACTGTGCGCCCCCTCCTGTGTGCCCCCCCACTGGGTGCTCCCCCCACTGGGTGCTCCCCCCACTGTGCGCCCCACCCCCACTGGGTGCCCCTCCCACTGTGCGTCCCCTCCCACCCCCCACTGTGTGTCAGAAGCCAGAAGACTCTTTCCTTCTGAGGAAGCCTAAGGTCCAAAAACAGCCCTAGAGGGACGTCAGAATAGAGACCACGGGCAGGGCTGCCTGAGAAAGTTGGAGGCCCTCCTGGAGGCAGAGAGGGCTCAGCGACTAGACAGAACTGCACGGGGTCGGGATGGGGGGCTGCTCCGGGCTGCAGCCAGACTCCCTCTGCGGGGCTGCTGTCCCTCTGGAAGCCTCAGTGGCAGAGGTGGGGACCCTTGGAGAAGGAAGAGCCCGAGGGAGATCCATGTGCGAGAGGCGGGCGGGCCGGACCCGTGTGGGGGGCTCTGTTGGGGGGGGG
>NW_026057589.1:22191856-22202832 GCF_023721935.1 Panthera uncia
TCGCCCCTGCCCTCTGTGTGCCCATCACCCCCCAGGCTGCGCCGTGCAAAGCCCAGGATTGTGTCTGGTGGGGCCCCCGCTCCTGGCACCGAGCACATGTCACACGAGCACAGGGGGCTGTTGTCCATGAGGACACAGGGAATCCATCTGTGGCCTCGGTCGGCAGCATCAACATGAGCTCTTGTGTTTTTCTGGGGACATCTGCTGACCGTCCCTGGCCCCGCCGCAGCGAGAAGGGGAGGGTGCGGAGAGGATCCGAGGCCTGGCTCGGCGTTTCGGGAAGGATTCGGCCGAGACAGCCCGTGACACCCGGCCGCACGGAGGCTGTGTGCCAATGGGCCTCGTCCTGCCGTAGGGGCGCGGGTCACCTGGAAAGGGGCCTGCGGCGCGAGAATTGGCTGTTCAGCCGCGATTTCGAGCGACCGGCGCTCACTTGCACCCTGCAGGGCCTGGCGGGCCAAGGCCACCCCCGGAATCCAGGTGCTGTCCTCCCGCCCTGGGACGCCGTGTCTCTGCCTGCGTTCCAGCAGCCCCGCTCGGTGCCTTCCTGCCGACCGCACCTGCACCGCGGCCCCGACCGGCGCTTACTGAGGGCTTGCTGTGTGCCAGGCATGCGTGGAAGCCGCTGTGTGCGTGATCTCACCCTTGCTGCACCCCGCGAGGGCTCTTGGGGGGGCGGGCGTCCCGGTGCCACCCCTCACTAGGTGTGTGGCTTCGGGGACGAGACCGCCTCTGGGGGCCCCGGCGTTCCCGATCCGCACAGTGGGCTGCTGCCGGACCTCAGGGAGGGCATTCGAGTGGCATTTCGAACCCTGCCTGGCTTCCGGTCCGGGTTCCATCAAGGTCGGCAACTCGCGTGCCTCTTCCTGGCCTGCAGAGAGGTGGTCACATCTCCAAGGTTCTGACCGCCAGGCAACGCTTCCAGCAGGTTCTAAAATGGGGTCCCCTCGGGGGAAGTGAGAGCAAGCCCGGGGTGAGGAGGATGCGGCAGCCAGCATTTATTTATCGGTTCCCTTCTGAAGCCGTCCGTCCTCGGCTGTGTCCACGGGACCCAGCAGATGCCCTGGAACAGGTGCGGGACGGCAAACCTCCCCTCGGGTGTGTCTGTGCTTCTTGTGTTCACTGAATTCTCCCGATGACCCTGAGGCCGGAGCTACTATGATCCCCGTTCTGCAGAAGGGGAAACTGAGAGGGGTTCAGAGTTGGGCCATCTTCACACAGACCCGCAGCTGCTTGGGCGAGAACCCCCTATGGCTTGTCACACGCTCTTGCTGTCCCCCTGGTGCTGAGCAGATCAAGAGCATTCGTCTTCTAGGACCCCACCCCCACCCCCAACCAAACCTTATGACGGAGAGGCCGTTACCACCCCCGCTCTACAGACGGGCACACTGAGGCACGGGAGTGACTCGCCCCAGGTCACACAGGTAGCGAGGGGCAGAGCCGGCCGTGAACCCGGGGCTCCGGCGCCTCCCGGAAAGCCCCGCTCTTCGAGAATAATGTCGTTCTGGAAAGTGACGATGACAAATTATTTTTTTAATGGTTTTAATTTATCCCCCTTTCCTGGGAGAGTGTCACAGCCAGTCTGCTGCTCCCTGCCTCCGCCAGCCTCCCCGTCTCTTGTTAGTGCCTCGGCTTTGAACATATTTCCTTTTATCATGTGGTGACACACGGTGGCAGAGGGCGATTCTGGGAGAGATGGTCGGGGAGGGGCCGGGCTAGAGTTTGCCTCGCTCCTGACAGCTAATTAGCTGTGTGTCTTAGCACCGGGGGGCCTCTCGTATGGCAGACATCGTCGCACGGCCCTGACGCTGCTCACCCCGCTCGCTGCAAAGCCGACGAGGCACGCCGTGGCCTCCCTCCCGCATCCCCCCGAGATTTCCAGGGTGACGCTTTCCGTTTTGGCGATGCCTCTGGACTGCTGGGGTCTGTCTGTGTTGGCTGGTGGGGGGGGTGGGGCAAGGCCAAAGAGGCCGATCCCTGGGGACCGACTTTGCCAACAGTGAGCGGGGCCCTCCGGCTCAGGACGCAGAGCAGAGCGGGAGTCCGAGGCTCCATGCGACCTCGGGCAAGTCCGCTGTTCCCGAGGCTCACTTTGCCCACCTGCACGTTGGGTGCGGGAGCCACACCGATTCGGGCGCCCTTAGCCTGTCGAAAGACCGTCCAGTGGGCGAATGTGCTGCGGACGAGCCGAAGGAAAGGAGCAAGCCTCCGGTTCCTTCATTCATCCGATCGGCGTTTACTGAGCACCTACTGTGTGCCAGGTTCTGCTGTAGGCGCTGGGCTAGCGCGGAGATGGAAATGGCTGCTGACCTTCCGGGAGGAAGGAGACAGAAGGAAGGGTAAAGGAAGGAGGCAGAACGAAGGATAAAAAGGCCCACGTATGATGGGCTGTCTGGGAGGGGTGCCGCAGAGCTCTAAGCTCCTGACAGCTAATTAGAGGTGATTAGAGGCTTGGAGGGAAGTGTGGGTGGGGGCGGGCAGAGAGTTTCGGGCAGGAGACGGGGTTACACCTTCCAATAGCGGTCAGGAAAGGCCTCATTGACATCATCATCATCATCATCATCAGTGAGTGTTACTCTCGTGTTTATTTACAGGGATCAATAACAAAGATCATCAGCTCCCTCCCCTTTTTTAAATAAGTTTCTTCCCTCCCCTCCCCTCCCCTCCCCCTTGTTAGAGAAACAGTCTGTGACTTTGTATCATCTTTGCGGGGGGGGGGGGGTGTGGTTCTCAGGGAGCAGCGTCAGGGGCCCCTGGAGAGGTTGTTAAAACACGGATAGCTGGGCCACCCCCAGTGTCTCCTCCCCAATCTGCATTTTTGACAAGTTCTCAGGTGAGAATCCCTCGTCTGGGCCAGGAACAGGCTTGGCTCATGCATTAAAGCCTGAATTTCTTGTACCTACAGGATGAGAGCCCCTGATTCCTGGGGCAGACGCTGCAGAGGCATCGAAGATCAGGTCAAACTGTGAAATCGCCACCTTCCGCGGTTCGAGTGGGCTGGCTTCATAGATGTTGGGTCTAAGCAGCCACCCTGGCCTCCCAGAGCTGCTGGCCAGCAGGGAGCACAGATAATGCTCAGCCTGGGCATCAAGGAGGGCTTCCAGGAGGAGGAGACGCCTGAGTGACGTTTCCATAGACTCCCAGTGCCTCCAGGTGGGGAAGGTGGGGTGGCTGTTCCAGGGGACGTGTCGCTTGAAGGTTAGGAGTTGGCGATCCTGGGGCACAGCCTGCTGAGGGGCTAGAATGGGGCCCCGCTCCAAGGCCTCCAGTGCCCTGCCGGGGACGTTTCACCCTAGGGGCTCATCCTGGGGGCTTCGGGCAGATCAGGCGTAACATCTTTGTGCAGACACGTGTCCTGGATGTGGAATGTGACGTCTGCCCCCTCCCCCAGATTCTTCTGGAGCCCAGGAGGCCCCACAGGGGACTCCACCTGATCCTGGCCCAGTACGGCCGAGTGAACCTCGCCGTCGGGTGCACATGTCTGTGGGCGCTCCGGCCTCTGTCCCGGCTGGCTTCCCGGCGGCACTTGACCCAGCACGTGTGGAGTGAGACGGCTGTGAAGCTGGCTGGGCCTGCCCTCCGCCGAGAGCCCCTGGTGTGGGATTTGTCAGGAGCACACGGGCCGCCCTGGCCTGGGGGGCGGGGGGGGCGGAAGTCTTGGTCTCGAGACCAGACATCCCAGGCCCCGACGCGGGTTGCTGGGTGAGGCCAGTCCAGTGGCTTGGCCTCTCTGTGCTTCCACAGCGGCCTCTGAAGAGTGGGCGGGTACCAGCACAAGGGGCATGTCGGGCTGTGGCGGAGGGTGGTGTGGGGCCAGCGGGTGTTCACTGTGCAGCTGACGGGGGCGGGGGGGGGGGCCCGCCTCCCCGTAGCGCCACATTGGGAGTGGCCTGAAGGGGGGACCGATACCATTTGGTTCCTCTCAAGAGGGCACCAGCAGGGGAATCAGACCGCCCAGGGCCTTCGGGGTAGAGGCAGGGAGCGTAGACGAGGGCCCCGCCGGTGGGATCTGGCCGCCCAGAAATGCCGCCCTCCTCCCGCTAAGTCTGACCTCCCAGGACTAGTCTCTACCCTCCAGACCCCGCCCACGCAGACCCCGGCCCAGCCTGGGCCCTCTTCTGGTCTCCTGAGTATGCCCAGCCTATCTCTTGTATTGGGGTCCCCCCCACCCCTCCTTTGCTCTCAGATGAACTCCTTTCAGGCATCACCTCCTCCAGGAAGTCTCCCCTGATTGCCCTCTCCAGGTTGACTTTCTGGTAACCGGTTTCACATCTGTCTCCCCCGCCACCAGCCCCTAGCCCCTTGGCTCCCCTTGCCCCTGCCTGGGCCACCTTCTCTCCTTACTCTTTGTCTCATTCCAACGCCGGCCTCATTTCCCCTCCTCCAGGAAGCCCTCCCTGACCTCCACAGTCTCTGCAACGCCTTTCATTTCTCAGCTTTGAGGTCCAGGGCCCTGTGCCTTCCCTGGCGGCTGCCCCACAGGGTCAAGGCCCTCGATCCTGAAGCACAGGTCCCCGAAGAGCCACATGGGGATTCACGGTCCACCTGGGGCCACAGACCCGTCCCGGAGGCCCTGTGCCCTCAGCGTGTGGGGAGCTGCCTCAGTGAAAGAGAGGTTCGGCCACCTGCTGGGGCACGGGGCGGCTGTGGGGCACACTCTGAGCCACCGGCTGGCCCTGGGCCACTGCTCCCTCGCCACTGCCAGGGGGCGGGGGGGGGGGTTCTGGCTTTCCTCAGGGAGGAGGGTTCTGATCAGCCTCGGGGGGCTGTCTGCTGTTCACCGGGAACAGCGTGCCCAAGTCCTGCCCACACCCTAGGTGTGCGAGCTTCACGTGAGCTGCAAAAGCAGTTTTCCGACGAACATCCCAAGGTTGGGAGGCGAGGTTCCAGGTCCGTGGTCACGGGGCAGGTGTGGGTCCAGATCCAAGGCACCGAGCCTTGACGTTCTCTGGGTACCACGTGCCCCGTGCCGCTGGAGAACGTTTAGCGCACTGCCCGTGAGAGCGGCTTGGGGGCCTGCGGAGCCCCAGACAGATGACACGGAATGATGGATTCCAGGCCTTGGCTCCAGGCTCCAGAGGGAGGAAGGGAATCATTCATGCTGTCAGGGGAAGGCCGTTCCAAGGAGGCCGCGGCTCCCCGGGGACGTGGAGGGGCCCCCACCCCACTCGGCCCAGGAGAGGCCTCCCCCTCGGGCTGCAGGGCACCTGGGGGCCGCGGTGGCCTGTTTGTGCTGCGGGGCGAGGTGCCCCGCGTCCCGCATCTTTTCTCTCTTCGGCCAGGAAGGAGGGCTTTGAACGGTGAGGCATGCGTGGCCTCGCTCGTTGCTCAGTTGGGGACACTGAGGCCCGAGGAGCAAATTAGCGTATGGCAGAGCCCATCAGGACATCAAGGAGACCTTTGCCCCTTACTTACTCTTACTCTTGTTTGGCCACATCGGGGGTTGCTAACAGGAAGCCCTCCGGAGCCGCCCCAGGGCCTCCCTCTTCGCGGGCAGGGGTGACACGGTGCCCCCGGAAAGGAAGCCGGTGGTAGGAGCTGAGCACGCCCTCCCAGGGCTCGACAGTGACTCCTGCGGTGGCTGTGCCTCCGTCCGAGGAGTGGGGTGGCCTGTGGCAAAGGCCTCCTGCATGCGGACCCGTCCCCTCCCGGCTTCGAGGCCGCTTCCGTTGTCGCACCCACTTCACAGATGGCAAGACCGAGGCCAGCAAGTCTGTGTTGCTGACACAGCACGTGGGAGACAGAGCTGGGGCCCAGCCCCTCCAGGATGGGGAAGGGGTGGCTCGGGGACTAGGAGAGCAAGGGGGCGGCGGGATGGGGGGCCCGGGGCTGTGTTGGGGCGGGTGGCAGGCAGAGACGAGGTTCCAGAGGCCCCTGCCGGACTGTCCCGGGATTTCGTCCCAGGAGAACCTCACCCAGGCCACGTCTGATACCCGACCCGAGTCACGGAGTTCGCGGGTGGGGAGCTGCGTGACTGCAGGCACCCCCGCCCACCCCTGCCCCTTCCCCCCTCGTCCCTCTTCCCCGCTGCTACCGGGGGGTGGGGGTGGCTGTGCCCTGAGCCACAGGGCTGTGGGTCCTGGAGCAGCCAGCTCCTTCCTGCCGCAGCGCCGGGGCTGTGTCTCCCGCTCAGCTAATTATGTGGAAAATTGGAAGAAATTGCACGAGCCTTGGTGGGAAATGAGGTCAGGGCTGAAGGTTATCGGAGCAGCAGCGGTGGCCGCCCGGCCGGCCTCCCTGGAGGCGCCAGGCCCCTCGCCTGAAAGCCGTGTCCCCCCCTCCCGTCCCAGAGCCGAGGTCCCCAGGAAGGGAGGGGGGGCAGCAGGCAGCTCCCCTCCCCCCAACCCCAGTGTGTCCCCCCAATCTTTGGAAATCCAGAGGCGAAGTGGGCCAGCCTCCCGCCCCCTCCCCGCCGGCCCACCGAGTCCGCTCGGTTCTCGGTCATGCCCTTGGCCGCTCCCCACGGAGGCCCTGTGGGGGGGGGGGGGGTGGCGCTGGGCAGTAGGGGGCTGGCCCTGGGCGATTCGGGCACTGCTGGGGGCTGGTGGGCAGCGAGGGCAGTGAGTGGGCCCGTAGAAGGGGTGGGGAGGTGCCTGTGCGCACGGGGTAGAGCCGCGCCCCTCAGCCGCCGCCTCCAGGCTGGCACCTCACCCTGTCCTCTCTTGCTGCGCCCTCCTGGACAAGAGGCAGCCGCGTGTGTTGGTTCAACGTGGCCGGTGGAGCCAGATGCCTGCTTCAAACCCTGTGCCGCCACAGACCAGCTGGTGACCTTGGCCAAGGTGCCTGTCTGCGCCTCAGTTTCTTCATCTGTGAAATGGGGATAGCAGAAGAGCCCGTGTCAAGCTTAGACGAGTACTTCGTATACGGGGCTCGGTTCGCCGCCGGGACCTGCTGGGGTTTGTCATGGTGGGTGACGAGGGGGTGGTTTTCCTAGCCCCCCCCCCAGCCCCCCCAGCCCCCAGACAGCATTCTCTCCTGCCTCTGTGCCGGCCCAGCGCTGGCCCTCCTGCCACCCCGCTGGCTGGTCCATGCCGAGGCCCAGGACCGGCTGCTCTCCAGGGACGGGTCCCTGAGCCTCTGGTGCCAGGCGGGGCCCGGGGCACGGCGGTGCGGTGAGGTCCTCCAGCACAGGGCACCTGTCAGCTGTGACACCCCGCAGCCGTACCCCAGACCCTCCTCCTGTTAGTAAAGATGTCAAGAATGACAGTGCCAGCAATGGTCATCATGTCCCACGGGGACCGCGAAGCCCCGCCTTACCCGCCCTGCACTCTGCCCCTTCCTCCCCACCCCCCCCCTCCCCTCCCCTCCCCTCCCCAGCCAGCGCCCTGCCTCCATGTGTGTCCTTGGTGGAGAGCGGCGTGGGGCACTGGGTCTCCTGTTCTGGGGACAGCGATAAGTCAGAAGCTACAAACCCCTCAGAACAAAAGACAGCCTTTATGGGCGTCCAGGTGTCTGACCGAACCCTGTGCAGCTGTCCAGGATCGGAGTGAAGCCCCGAGGCTGGCCTGCGACTCTGCTCCTGTTAGGATCTCGGGGTGTGGCTGTCCCCGGAGCGCCCCCACCGGGGCCTGGACGGTTCACTCGCCCATGCAGACTGAGCGGGAGGGGTCCTAGCTGTCCCAACTCTGCATCCGTGTGGGAGACCAGGCGTTTCCCTCCAGGCGTGCCTGCACTCGGGGGGCGGGGGGTGGGGGAGAACCCACGTGCCACCACTCTCTGGGGCAGACTCTGGGGTCCCCACGCTCTGTGCACACTCAGGGCTGCCCAGACTCGGGGTCTGAAAGACAGGATCCGGGGAGCCTGGGGGGCTCAGTCGGTTGATCGTCCGACCCTTGGTTTCGGCTCAGGTTATGGACTCACGGTTCGTCGGTTCGAGCCCCACGTTAGGCTCTGTGCTGGCAGCGAGGTGCCTGATGTGGATTCTGTCTCCCTCTCTCTCTGCTCCTCCCCCGTGCTCTCTCTCTCTCTCTCTGTCTCTCCCTCAAAGTAAATATTTAAAAAACTGAAAAATAAAAGACAGGATCCATCTGTACCCCAGGTACACCGGAAGGGTCTGATTTTAATGACCAAGGTCCAGGGAGGGCAGGGGAAGAGCAGGCTGCCGAAAACACAAGAAAAGGGAAAAGGAGGCAGTGACCTTCTCTGCTCCGAGGGCTTCCCATGCGGCGACCCTGGGGTGGGCATGAGCTCCATTCTACAGATGGAGAAACCAAGGGCAGGGTTCAGAAACTTGCCCACGGCTGTGCTGAAACCCCACCATTTTTCCTCTCTTTTTTCCCTTCTTTTTTTTTTTTTTTTAAATCACCGTGCTATTTAATATGGAGGTTGAAGGATGAAAATAAGTGAGCCGCCCCCACCTCCAATTTCCTCCTGATTGAGAGGTGGCGGCCTCCCGAGGGCTGGCGGGCCCCTCCCGGGGGAGCATCCCACGTCCTTCGTCGGTGTCCCGACACGGTGAGATGCCTGCCCCCGGCGGCATCAGAGGCTGGCTGGGAGGTGGGTGTAATTGACTTGTAACATGCAGACCGTGACAGGCTGTCATCTGTGTTGGGCTCAGAGTAGGAGTGCACCTGTGTGTGTGTGTGTGTGTGTGTGTGTGTGTGCGTGTGTGTGTGTGTGTGTGTGTGTGTGCACGCTCTCTCCCTCATGTTTTATGGAGATAACAAACAATCTTTCCTGATTAGGGAGATCCTTACAAATGCTGCGCAGGTGGCACGCAGGGCTGGGGAACCTGGGCACAACAGGGGATTCCTGACACCCTGGAGCCTCCTCTCAAGCCCTGCCTGCCCAGTCCCTCCCCTGCCCACCTTCGAACCCACGCCATTGGCGAAGGGCTCCCAGTGCCCCTGAAAAGTGCCCTTGTGGGGCACTCCTCTCGGCAGCAGGCCGCCCTGGGGTCTCGAGGCAGGCGGTGGCACCGTGGGAAGGGTACCTGTGCCCCACCCCCCGCCAGACATGCACGCACTGTGTCGCTGATGAAGCAGCATGTGGGCTGGCGCAGCCTGGAGCTGCCTTCCAGAGACACCGTTGACGGCTTTTGGAGTCGCCCAGCCCCTTTTGCAGGTGTGGAAACTGAGGCCCAGAGAAGGCAAGTGATTTGCTCAAGGCTGCGCAGCTGGGACAGCGGGTCTCCACCCCCACGCTCTCCCTGTGATGCTGCTGGTGGCCTGCCCTTCACGGCGGGGGAGGCGTCCTCCTCTACAGCCACCATGGCCACCGGGGACCAGGCAGGTGCTGGGGAGTGACCTTCCTGGGGCACCCGCTTTCCGAGCAGACGCCTAGGACGCCGACCCCTCATGGTGCCTGCCACCACACGGCCCCTCGGTCTCTGCGGGTGACAGAGGCTGCCCTGGGCTCTCCTCCTCTCTGGGGCCACCTCCGCCCGGGCGGTGACCGGTTTGCTGTCCCACTGACGTCATCCAGGAGCCCGGTCTGATGGAGCCTCTCCTCCTGGTGTCCTTTTCCTCCCCGGGGCCATTTTTCTTGGTGACCCCAGGGTTTCGCTCCCTCTGCCCGGGTGACTCTGCGAGGACACGGCTCGCGTGGGCATTTGGCACAGCGAGCTCCCGACGCTGCCGTGGCCAGAGGTGGATTTTTCCATTCGCATCTTCTTTTCAAATATTTTCAGAATCTGGAAACAATTAAAGCGGCCCAGTGGGGGCCGATTTTATTCAATCAAAGCTCACAGGCTGTCGTGCTTGTTGGATCGATGCTGCCCTGGGCCGGCCGCTTTGTTAATGCTCTGTCCTGCGTGCAGCCTTGAAGGAAACTCAAACCGGAGGGAGGAAAAATCCATTTAATAATCCTTGGAAGCCCGCCTCCCACAAGCTGCAGAGACTGTCGCCCTGGGTGTTTCCGGGGTGGGAGAGGTTCCTGCGTGAGGTCTTGCCACCCGCTCCAGAAAGAGCAGTTTCTAAATGTGCCCGTCTGCAGGCTGCGACAGCCCATCCATCCGGGCCAGGCAGGCGGGAGGGGGCGGGAAGCGGGCGCCCTGTGCCAGCCACGCCTGGCTTCCGATCTCCGCCTCACCTTGTAGCAGCGCGGTCAGCCCGGATGCTTTATTTCTCAGCGGGAGCCAGTGCCCCCGGGACTCGTGGCTCGTTTGGAGGCACAGCAGATGCCGTCAGGCCCCGCCTGTGCCCCGTGTCCCTTACCGCTTCGTCTGCAGGTCTCTGGGTGCTTCCGGGGCCCCGGGAGCTGAAGATGGGCTACTGTTCTCTACGTGCCTCTCTCTACGGTGTCCTTGCCCCCCCCCCCAACCCCCGCCTCCCTCCCCGCACCTGCTCTCCCCACATCCCTGTCACGCAGAGACCCCCGTGTGCTCCCGGGGTCGAGGAGGGTGCGCAGGCTGGCCCGGGGACTCGAAGTCCTGGGGGCTGGGGGCGGACTGTCACCGTAGTTACTGGCATCGGTGATCTTTAAGGGGCAAAGGGAGAGGCCTCCCCAAAGCCTGGAAACCCTGCCCGCACCAGGGAGTAACCGACACGGTGAGCCCTTTACAGATCGGAAACCCCTCAGCTGTCACTCTGCGTTCTGGGACTCCATTCCCGAGTGGCAGGCGGGGCTGTGAGACCAGGAGCTGGAGGGAACCAGGAGCTCACAGGGGCCGAGGGGCTGACAGGGTCACAGGCCAACAACGGGTCTTCTGACCTTTTGCCCCCCTTCCCCCTGCCTGGGTGCCTGGGACAGAGACCAAGGTGGGGGGGGGGGGACAGCGTTGCCTGGAGGGAGGGGTGGTCTGGGTCACGTTCTGGGTCAGATGTACCTCAGTCTAGGGAAGCAGGCGTTTGCCCCAGGGCAGGGGTGGGGGGGCCTCGGGAGTACCTGCGGGGCCCTGTGGCCAGGCCAGCATCCGTGGGATGCCTTCTTTCAAGGACGCTTTCCATGGCGCCTGGGGGGCTCGGTCAGTTGAGCGTTTCAGCTCAGGTCACGATCGCAGGGTCACGAGATCGAGCAGCGCCTCAGGTTCTGTGCTG